>NW_006921957.1:2737609-2761382 GCF_000298275.1 Orycteropus afer afer
CCAGCCGTCTGGTTAGCAGGCAAGTGTCTTAGCCACTATGCTACCAGAGCTCCCACTCCTCTGCTTAAAATTCTTCAAATATGCAAATCCAAAATGAATTGTTATGGGCTACACGATGCAAAATGATCTCATCCCTCCCCACCTCTTCAAAATCATCTGTGCTGCTCTCCTCCTCATCTACAACCGTATAGCCACACTGGTTTTTAGCTTTTCAAGGGAGACAAAAGTTTTTTCCTGAGTTCTTGTTTCAGAGCCTTTGCACAGACTATTTTCAGAATAGTCTGGAAGGCTCTCTGCCTCCCGGCCCTTCATTTTGCCATAGCTGGCTCTTTCTGTTCTCCAGACTTATGTTAAATATCACTTCAAAGATTTCTCTTATCCTTTTTTCTTAAGTATGTTCCTACTTATTTTCTATCGCCAGCACACTGTCTCCTATTGCCGTCCAGTCGATTTCGACTTATAGCCACCCCTCCTTGGGTTTCGGAGGCAGTATCTCTACGGAAGTAGATTGCCCAGTCTTCCTTCCGAGAAAGCACTGTAACAATTAGCAATTTATTTACTTCTTTTTGATCCTGCTCATATTAAAAATAGGAGCTCTGATAGCGTAGTGCCTAAGGCACTTGACTGCTAACCAGAAGGCTGGCTATTCAAACCCACCAGCCACTCCTCGGAAGGAAGATGGTGCAATCTACTTCCGTAGTGATACTGCCTCGGAAACCCAAGGAAGGGTCGCTATGAGTCTGGTCTGACTGGACAGCACATAACAACAACATATTAAAAATGTTAGGTCAGAGGTCAGAGACTACTATCTTGTTCTCTACACCATGCCTAGTCCATAGTAGGTACTAAATATTTGGTGAATTTGTGTCTTTCAGGCATTTTATACACAATTTCTCGCAATAACTCAACGAAGAAGGTAACAAAGAATAAAGCCGAATAAAACTTCTAACTTGACCGAGGTAAATGAGCTAGTAAAAGAAAACGTCGGAATTCCAATCCTTATTTATAGGACCCCAGGGCCTTCACTCTCAAACACTACATAAACTTTCGGGGAACACAGGCGTACTGGGAGAAGCGGCCATAAACCGGGGGACTGGAAGGTTAGGACTTGACTATCTTGCGAAGCTTCCAGCCAGCACAGCTCGCGGGGGGGTTGCCAGACGAGTAGGCGGTCCGCAGCGCCGGAAGAAGGACCGGAGACTACGTATCCCAAAAGGCTCAGCTGGGCGTCTCCCCCTTACAAAAGCAAGGCCGGCAACGGCATGATGACGTTTAGAGACGCTGGCGCGCGGGATTTAAACTGCGGCGGTTTACGCGGTGTTGAGACTTAGTGGAGTTAGCAGATTTGGGGCTTTTGGTACTTGCCGTTTCTCATCACGGCTCACCGACCAACTGCCCATGGACTCGTCGCTTCAGAACCGGCTGTTCCCTGGCCTCACCATCAATATCCAACGCAGTAATGGTGAGAGGCGGGGTCCTGAGGCCAAGGGGGACCTGTGGGCAGTGAGACGGCTGGAATTACTGTCCCGCCCCCACATGGCAGGGTCCTGAGGCACTGGGTCTGGGTCTCTGCGCTGGCTGTTGGTCTTTCCTACCCAGTGCTAGGAGACTCTGTGCTGTCTTGTGTCCCCTCCCCTCCCTTCGGGAGTAGGCACGGCTTCTCCGCGGTCTTTGGACTTCCCCGACTAGTTAAGGCTGTTAGATTCACCCCTCTTCCAAAATTCTCCCTTGAGACTACCATGTTCGTGTAGGGGAAGTGGGCTTCCGGACCCTTCTACTCTCCAATAAATATTGCACACTTGCAGTATATCAGCTACTGGAGATTCTGCAATAAACCAGACAGACATATTTCTGCTCCGAAGGAGCTTGCAATCCTGTGCTATTTTTTAGCTAATCAGCTTCGCAGCTCTGGCAGATTGATACTCATGTCATTAGGAAAAATGATCGGACGTGGCTGCCAGCAGTGAATGAGTTAAGGAAACCCAAGGGACCTAGCCTTAGTGCTGTGTTGAGGAACAGTTGACCTAAGGATTATGGTGACTCCCCATAACATACCTTCATGCCGCTGTAGGCTCTCTTTTAAGTGGGAGGTGAATCCTTATCCCATGCAGCTCAGTTTTGAGACCTGTTCCTCGCCCATCTCACTGGATGTTCTATGAATGAAGCCTCCAGGAGGTTTCTTTATTTCTCCTGTGTATCAAAAGAAAGCAAGGTAGCTGCCTCTTCATTCTGGTAAACACATAATGAGAGTCTCTGGGATCCTAAAAATGAAGTGCTAGCCCTTAGGGAACAGAGGAGTAACTCTGGACTTTCCATACTGTAGGTTTAATTCACAGTGCCAACATAAGGACTGTGGACATGGAGAAATCCTGTGTTTCAGTGGAATGGACAGAAGGAGGTGCCACAAAAGGCAAAGAGGTAGGTTCTGTGAGATTGCCTTCACATTTTAACATCTTCCTACATAAAGAGTCTTTGTGGAGGTGGAACCTGTGAGAGCCTTGTTTCTGATGCTTTCCTGTCTTTCCTATCTTAAATTTGGTCCTCTTTGTTGCATTAAGATTTTATTTAGTCAGGCCTTTTTTGTTTGTTTTTTTAGTAACTTTTTTGTGTTTTTGCTAAAGATTTACACAGCAGTTTAGGTTCCCACTCAACAATTTCTACACAAAGTGTTCAGTGACATTGGTTACATTCTTCCAATATGTGAACATTCTCATTATTCCCCTTCTGATTGTTCTGTTGCTATTAATCTAGTTTCCCTGCCCCTTTACATTCTCATCTTTGTTTTAAAGCAATTTCTCATAGGTGATTTTTAAAGGAGTACTTCTGGTTGATATTATTTTGTGAGCCACTCTTATTTAGCTACAAGGTGGCCTCGGGTTAGTTTCTGTTCAAGGTTTGAATAATATCTCAGGACAGTAGTCACAAGGAGTCCACCATTCTCCCAGTCCAGTACATCTGTTTTTTGGCAGTAATGGTGTTTTTGTTTTTAGGAATTCGAGGTTCTTTTGTTCTACATTTTTTTCCTATTCCATCAGGGTTTATTGTGGTCCTGATTAGAACAGTCAGTAGTGGTAGCCAGGCACCATGTAGTTCTGGGGCCCTGTTTTAAATTGAAGCAGTCAACAGCTTCTGGTGTGTTTACAAAGAGCAAACTGCCCAGAATCCTAAAATCTTGTTTACCCAAGCCAGCTTACACTACTTGTGATACTGGTATTTTTTGGGAAAAAAAAATACAGTTGAGACAAAAATATGTTCCTGAAATACTAAATAACAGAAAGCCATTTGTGATGATTAGCACAGATGAGGTGTGCTGGAGCAGCTTAGAGGTGGGGAAAGGGGTGTAATGGGACTAGTGTTAAAGCTGGCCCCTTGTAGTAGGGGCTTCGGATGCTTGGCAGCAGCAAAAGCTGAAAAAGGAAACTGAAGGGTCTTCATCTCTGGCACTAAGAGTTTAGATGGTTAGTAGTTTGTTGTTGTGTTTGCTTATAAGAAAAGAAATTTTTGTCTCACAATTCTGGAAGCTAGTAATCCAAATTCAGGGTGATGGCAGAGTCATATTCTCTCAAAGGTTCTAGGGAAAGAGCCTTTCTGGTCTCTCCCAGATTCTTAGAGCCCTGGACATTCCTTGGCTTGCAGTTGCAGGAGGAGTGATACTTTGTCACATGACCTTTTTATCTAAGTTGTTTAGATTTTTTTCTGTAGGCAGTAGGGAACATTGGAAGGATTTTAAAAAGAAAAGAGGTGTGATGTGACTAAGGCATTTCTGTTTTAGAGGCATTGTGGTGTAGTAGAAAGGTCACTAGACAAGGATTATGAAAACTTGGATTCTATCTGGCTCTGCCACTACTCAAGCAACCTTTCTAACCTCTTAGAAATTTAATTTCCTCATCTGTAAAGTGAGCATGATAGTAATAAATCCAACAAATCCTTTTGGCCTGATTCCAAAATGCCATACAGTGTGTTTGATTCTGGGCATACAGAGGTGAATAAGACAAATTTGATCCCTCTTTCATGGAGCTTAATGAGATAACACATGTAAAGGGCTTGTTTAGCATAATGCCTTGTGATAGATATGCAAATACTGTATTTAGAAGGTATATTTAAGGAATACTGCAGACTGTAGTCTTTAATCTTCATCAGTAAGTGCTTCAAATCATCTTCACTTGCGACAAGCAAGGTTGTGTCACACTCTTTAGTGTGTTATTCACACCTAGTAAATGTTTGAATAGACCAGTTAATAAATCCAGGTTTCATATCTAGGAGGGAAAGTCCTAACCCTGGAGTACATTTTAGCCCTGTTACATTTTAAAATATAAGTGACCAAGTTGGTACTAATTTGGTGTGTTAGAACCTGCTGTGAAATTATGCTGATGAAGTTTGAGTTGTTCCTAGAGGCCTGCTGGATTCTGATGATGTAAACCTAGAATTGTGACCTCACTGCAGTCATGAGCAGGAAGCTGTGCTGGGGAAGAAATTTGGGGCCCAGTAGAAAATGTAGGTAGACTTAAGGTTAGTTATCAGCTGTCAGGAGCTTGTCCCTGCCCAAAAGATCCTTTAGGGCTTTCCATTTGACTCTCACCGAGACAGTTAGAACTTGTTTCCTCCTCTGTATCAGCCAGCAAGAGGTGCTCCAGGGGCTGTGGGCAGCAGGACCCCACTATTCAGCAGAATTAGAAGGGAGCCAGGTGGCCTAGATCTGCTGTGGGCTGACTTCCTGATGGTTTGCCTGTCTGTCTGCCTTCCTCTTCACTTCATTCTCATCACCGACGTCTACCATTGGCTTGGAAATCAGAAACCTATATCCATCTAGATGGTAAACAATGACTAAGAAAGAACCACTGTTTTATGGTTATTATCACTTAGTGGAACTTAGCAGTGGCAGACCTAGAGCCTTGTTTCTTAGTGCTGCTGTAACAGAAATAACACGAGTGGGCGGCTTTAACCAACAAATTTATTTTCTTACAGTCTAGAAGTCTCAGTTCAGGCTCTAGGGGAAGGTTCTCTCTATCTGCTCTGAGGGGAAATCCTTGTCTTGCTTCTCTTTGGATATCTCCACGTGACATCTATCTTTCCCCTGTTTGTCCTTGTTTCTCTCTGTGCCTAATCAGCTCTCTTAATGTCTGGAAGGTGATAGTCTTCAGACACATCCTACACTGATATGGCCTCACCAATATAACAAAGAAAACCCTATTCCCAAATATTACATCCATAGGTTTAGGGGTTAGGATTTACAACACATGTTTTTGAGGGATGCAATTCAATCCATAACACCTTGTAGAGATGAATTTAGATTGAGCAAGCTATGATATTCCGCTAAAATTTGTACTTGCTCCTTGTAGGTTGATTTTGATGATGTGGCAGCAATAAACCCAGAACTCTTACAGCTTCTTCCCTTACACCCGGAGAACAATCTGCCCCTGCAGGAGAATGTAAAGGTTCAGGTAAGTGCCTTTCATCTGGCTATACTTGGTGTCCCCAGAAAACTCACTTGGTTTGTTGCCTTCCTGCTGGTTTGTTTCTTGGGACTGTGCTGTATCAGCAAAGTACATGGGCCCCACATGGGGCCCATATAATAATAATTGAGAAGAGCCACATATTGTGGTAGTTTGTTTTGTTTTTCAGAAACAAAAACGCCGATCAGTCAACTCCAAAATTCCTGCTCCAAAAGAAGGTAAATGGATTTCTCCTAGCTTGTTGTCATGGAGTTTGTTCTAGGAATGATGTTCCTGGGGCTCCGAGCTGTGGACGCTGTGAAATAACTCATTGTTCCAGTTTAGTGGATGGCTTGTGTATGAGCTGAGTCCTGACCTCTGTTCCAAGCATCTTTCTCTGTGAGGAAGAATCCAACTTCAATTCTTAGACCAATCTCTAAGGAACCCTGGTCCATTTGGGAAATTTGCTGACTGGCCTAGAAGCCTTTCCTAGAATCCAGAGCCTATTGCTAAGGGGAGTAGGGATCAATCATTGGCAGCCTTGATGGGCTAGGCTTCCCTCAGAGCTCAACATTCTTAAGGGGAAGGCGTGCCTTGGAGAGAGGCTTTAAGCAGGCTGTGAAAAAGTAGACACTAGGTCCTGGACTATTGGTGGTGCTATGGAAAGCTGGTTGGGATGGGAAAAAGTCAGCAATACCCCCAGGCCTGTGAGAGAGCTGGGCTTTCTCTGCATAATTAGTCATCATAAACCTACTTTGGCTACAATAGGCTATGACTGTAGGTACAGAGTGCCCAAGAAATCTGACTTCTTATTGAAAGCCAACCATACCTTGAAGGCCGGTAAACCTGCACGATCTATTGCAGTCCAGGGGTTTCTACTACCCTGACATGATTCCACTATCTTAGCGGCCTTGTGAATACTTTCTGGGGCTTCAGATTCCTAAGGGCCCAGGACAGTGGTGCTATTCCTACCTTGGGCTGGGCCTGAGTGGTATTATGCTAGCCCTCTCTTGCTGGCTGTACTGTTAAGGCCTATAGGAGAGATGGAGATGGTAGCAGTAGCATTCCACATGCATCTTCTCAAAAGAAGTTGCTACAGCTCCTTTTAATGGACAGAATCTTCATAAATGTGCATGGTATCTAACAGTAGAAATGAAATAAAAGATTATAGGTAATCTGGGAAATAGGAAAAGAATGTACTAATTCAGGCTATTTATAAAAGACATACCTAGGCAAGACATTCAGCCTAAACCTACAAGACTTAGAAATTTGCTATCCCTTAGTGTTTGCTTAAATCATGATTCTGTTCCCACATTTCTGACTTGTGTTTTATAGGTGATGATTTGATTGTTTATTATGGAGATAAACTATACAGATGGGTAGAAATTGATATATTAAAAAAATGAAATGAAATATAACTCAATAGTTTTTCTTGGTTAAGCCTTTAAGATTTCAGAAAATCAGTGTAGCTGATCCCCATAGGTTTCTGATGATGTGGCCCATAGATTCTTCCTAATAAGCATTCTGGAGCAATGGAAAAAGCTCAGACTTTGAAATCTTGGGTTCACATTCTGGCTCTGCCACTTACTACTTGAGTGACATTGGGCAAGTCATTTAATGTATCTGAGCCTTAATGTCCCCTTTGATCATATGGAAATACTGATATTTATCTTAGGTTGTTTTGAGTATATGAAGGCCATGGTAGTTGCTGCTACTGTTAAGAATGATAATGCTTTCTCTCAGGGACCTGGATCAGGTCTATCTCTACAGAAATTTTTCAGATGAATTGTTAGGTCCCTCCATTTATTCAAGAGATGTTCTTGGGGGAATATTCTTGTCCTCAGGAGCTCCTGGTGTTGCAGAATATGAACAGATAAGTTTTGGGGTTGCTGGTACTCGACCTTTCTAATTTTCCCTTTCTTTGGATGGAAAGGGTGGGCCCCCTTCCTGATAGCAGGACTCATCTAACCCTGTGCAAAATCTTGGGGGGTTGCCCCTGGTTCCTCCACTGGCCCTTCTGATCATGCTGCACTGACTGGCTCCTGCCCTCGGTTCTTCAGCTTTCCGTGGCCGCTGCACTCGCATGTCCACTGTCTCAGAGGTCCGTATCACCGCTCAGGAAAATGATATGGAGGTGGAGCTGCCAGTGTCTACAAACTCCCGCAAACAGCTTTCCGTTCCCAGTGAGTAATGACTCTGTTCTCCCTGCCTGAGAACCTGGAGCACGTCCCTCACACGTTGCCGTATCCTGGAATATCGTAGGATCCCTCCACTCCCCTCGCTTCAGTACTGTTCTGACCGGCACTGCTCCCGTAGCTGCAAACCGTTTCATTTTTTTTCCTTTAACTTTTAATTGAAGTAATATGTATACACAAGAAAGCATACATATTATTGCATGTGTAGCTCAATGGGTTTCCACAAATTGAACATGCATGTAACTAACACTCAGCTCAAACAAAACATTACTAGCACTCCAGAAGTTCCCCTTCCTAACCCCCGCAAGGGTAACTATAATCCTGACTTCTGATAGCTTAGTTTTTTTCTCTTTTTTAACTTTATTAAATGGAATTTTAAAATACATTAAGTAAAATGCTTATAACTTTTGACAGACATATAAACTAGATGCAGATTTTATAAGATACACAGTCATCAACACTTGCATGTATGAAATTTCAGCTCTAAAATGAAGAAAATAACCAAAAGGGTAATGGCCAGGTATGGGAAGTAGATTGTACCTTTGTGTTGAATCAGTATAGCTAGTCATTATACAAGTTCCTTATGATTCCTGGCTTTTCAGTATTTACTCCTGTTAACCAACTGCACTGAGAGTTTGGAGAAGTCAACCTGGCTTTTCTCCCAAATAGGTAGCAAGGCCAGGGCTGGCCTGAGAACCCATGCTTGGGTCAAGTCTAAAGAGTTCAGGCTTTCGAAGGGTTTTCTGTTCCTGGTAAAGCCCATTCTGAGCTGTTCCCACTCTTTAATGACCCCAGGAGCCAGCCCTTATAGAGAGACTGGTTTGGTTCAGCATGTGTGAGATAAAGAGAAAAGCCCCCCAGCTCTGCTCTTACTGTAACAGCCTGAGCCCTGCTAAGCTGGCTGCCAGCAGCCCTCCTCCTGGCCCATAAACTACTCATGATGAGCATAGCTGCAGAGTACCTGCTTGCTTCTCCAGTGACTTTTGTTCCCCCACAGCCGGCCCCCCTAGGTCCTCCTGCCCTGCAGTGGCTGAGATACCATTGACGATGGTCAGCGAGGAGGTGGAAGAGCAAGTCCATCCTGTGCGAGGCAGCTCTTCTGCAAACCCTGTGAACTCAGGTAGACACGCTGAGGTATCTGCTGTCCTGCTCCTAGTACAGGATAGGTAGCTAACATCCTGCCCCCAACCTGGCCTGCCTTGGCACCTGAGTTCAAACTCAGTCACAGGGGCATGCGTGTTTCCCTGTGGGCATGGGATCAATGACTTCAAGAACTTTGACAGAGGTGGTCCCATCCTTACAAACTGGCAGAAGCCTTCTGCTGTGGTTAAGGTGTTGCCACAGCTATGCTGTTCACTAAAATAGCCCAGAGTGACCATCAGACAAAGCAGAGTCTGTTTCACCTCTCTGTGGTTGAGAAAACAGCCATTGAGACATAGAGCTTGGGTTATTATTACTCTGACCTCACATAAGCCAAGTCTTTACTTTGTGGATTTCTCCATCCCAGGGCTCACGTCTCTTGCTTTCTTGCCTTGTATATGGTGACTTAAGAGTAAGGATCTAGAACAGGCCTATTCCAGGGAAAGGCCCAGGACTCAGTATAACCGAGAAGAACCAGCTGGCTTAACAGGTGAAAGTGGGCTTCCTTTTCTTTCTAGTTCGGAGGAAATCATGTATTGTGAAAGAAATGGAAAAAATGAAGAACAAGCGGGAAGAGAAGAGGGCCCAGAACTCTGAAATGAGAATAAGGCGAGCTCAGGTACCTTTCTTGGTTTTGGGACAGGCATTCTTGATTGAATTCCAACAGGCAACAAAGATAGCATGGGCCCTAGCACTCCGGAGGTTCCAATTCTGATATCCAGGAAGTTTAACTGGTTTTTCACCAGGATTCAGAGAACAAATTATTCAATTTTTTTTTTTCTGAAGGCCCTCAGATGAGGAATATTGGTGCTGGTTGTCCATTATGCAAGCATTCACATAGTACAATGACCAGGGGGTCACTGGGCAGAGTTGCCTGCTCCCTTACTCCCACCTCCAGTTGTGTGTGGGAAGGGGGAGTTCAGTTTGGAGCATTTCCCCTTAATTGGGGCAGTTGTTCTGAGGAAACCTGGCCTGTTGCTGGCCTCTTAAGAAATGGAACAGTGGCCCTGACCCCAGTTCCTAGGGTGTTCTGATGCATGCCTAGTGCCCCATACCTATTTCTGTTCTCCAGGGCTCTGTCCCTGGCTTCTTAGCCTAGAGTTAGGATGGGAGGAAATGAAATTGTGTGGGAGCTTTGTCAGCTCTCAAAGTTCAAGTATATGCAAAGAGCTATAGCCTTTAGTATTAAGGGCTGAGAGCACTTACATATATATGTTTTTTTTTTTTTTATTAGGATTTGGGTGAAGATTTACAGAGTAAATTCACTTTTCATACAGCAGTTCACATATACTTTGTCTCATGTCATTGACCAAAATTTACAATGCAGCAGCTCCCCTCCCACTTCCTCCCCGTAGTTACCTCCTCCCAGTGTCCATCCCTTCACACTCTTCTGCACCCTGAGCTATCTCCCTGTGCATAAGCAGCCCTTCCTTCTCCCATGATTGTTCTCTCCAGGGCGTGTGTCTACTTGAGGCAAATGTTTAACTCATATGCCTGTACTTTGTTTGGCTGGAAACCACAGTTGTGGGTTCAATTCCAGACCCGAAGGGCAGCTAGGGACCATAGTCTCAGTGGTTACACCAGGCTCTATTGGACCAGCAAACCTGGTCCCCACCTTCTTTTTCTTTTTTTTTTTTGCCTCCAAATGATTTTGAGTTTTGTACCACATTGTTCTCCCTCTTTATGCAGGATCTCCTACATCCCTTCCAAGTGGATGGCAATGGTAGCTGGGCACCATCTAGTTCTTCTGGTCTCATAGTTGTATAGGTTGCAGATCAGATGGTGTACCAGTCGCTAGGACTGATTGTTTCCATTAATTTTGGTTTTCTTCTTTCTTCTTGACGAGGAGAGACCCGTTGTTGCATCTAGATGGCAGCTTCCTAGCTTTTAAGGTCCCAGTCGCTACTCGCCAAAGTAGTAGGTGGAACAATGTTTTGTATAGTATGTTATGCCAATTGAGCTTGATGTCCCCTGCAACTATGGTCCCAAGCCTGCAGGATCAACTACTCGGTCCCTCTGGGTAGCTGGCTGTGACCAAGTAATGACCATAACCTTGCCCCTTGTCAGCTCTACTATACACCTGGGAATTCTGATCATTCACATGAACTTATAGGCCCATTGTCTGCCAACCCTATATATGATCTTGGATACACTCTCCATTTAGACATACCTAATTGTTTAGCTTGTTCACCCATCTGTCCGTCCCTATACCCATGTTTGAGAGCACTTACATATTAATAGTCAGTCCTTTTTGCTTTTGTCCCTAACAGGAATATGACAACAGCTTTCCAAACTGGGAGTTTTCCCGGATGATTAAAGAATTTCGAACTAGTTTAGAATGTCATCCGCTTACTATGACTGATCCTGTAAGTAAATGCAAAGGTCTTCTTCCTCTCTCTAAGGGAATGAGCATGTTCTAAGAACCTTCACTCACTCTTGAAGTTTTTTTAATACCCTTTAGTGGACTGAAGCTAGTGAGGCCCAAATGGGAGGGTCCTGTCTTCACGAGCTGTATGCCCTCTTCTCCCTCAGCTACCATAGGTTGGTTAGAATAGATTCTTTCTAATAATTATGAAAGTAGTGCTGAAACCCCCTATAAGCAGCAAAGTGAGAAAACTAAAAAACACTCAGTGCCGCCGCCTTTTGCTTTGGAGTAGCTCTGAAGAGGCAGTGGTCCTAATCTTAGATCTTGGCCCCTGACTGGGCAACATAGGGGATTGGAGGGGCAGGCGTTCTGGACAAGCTTTCTTTTGACACTATTCTGACCCCTTGCTGAATGGCTGTCTTCTCTCTCCTTTCTAAGATCGAAGAGCACAGAATATGTGTCTGTGTTAGGAAACGGCCGCTGAATAAACAAGGTAAGTCCCGTTCAGTCAGAGGCTTGAGACTGATTAAGGGTTTCTCTGTGTCCAGGAGCACCCCTTGAAATACTCTTCTTTCTGCAGAGTTGGCCAAGAAAGAAATTGATGTGATTTCCGTTCCTAGCAAGTGTCTCCTCTTGGTCCATGAGCCCAAATTAAAAGTGGACTTAACAAAGTATCTGGAAAACCAGGCATTCTGCTTTGACTTTGCATTTGATGAAACTGCTTCGAATGAAGTTGTCTACAGGTTAGTTCCTTATCTTCTCCCCTGCCCCGCCCCCCTTTTGCCCTCTTTTTGATAATGTAGGACATTGTAATAGCACTTTTTACAGACATGCTGAACTTTCAGGGCCTTTCTGGTCTCTGGTGTTTTCTATGGTCATCCATCACATAGAGCCAGCTCCGGCTTATAGCACCAGGAAGGGCCCCATCTGGGCCTGCCACATCCCATTTTGCAGCTTTAGTGGCCAATCTTTGAGTGGATGACAAGTGAGCTATTGCCCATTGTACTCTCTGAGGCTGGGCTGGGCAGGACAGGCTCCAGAGAGAGGTTCTTCCTGTGTCTTATCATGTAGTCACCCCCATGTGACTTAGCAGACTCAGGAAATTCTAGAGCTGCTCTGTTCAGTATGGTACCCACTAGTCATATGTGGCTATTTAAAGTTAAATAAAACAGAACTTAGTTCCTCAGTTGCACCAGTACATTTGAAGTGCTCAGTAGCCACAAGTGATAGTGGCTAATATTGGACAGCACAGATCTGAGCATTTCTGTCATCACAGAACATTCTGTTGAGTAGAGGTCAGCAAATTATGGCCTATGGAGCAAATCTGGATTGCAACCCCTTTTTGCATGGTTTTCAAACCAAGAATGGTTTTTATGTTTTTGAAGGGTTTATTTTTTTAAAAAAAAAGATAAAAAGAAGATGTGACAGATACCTGTGTGGCCTACAAAGCCTAAAATGTTTTAAGCCCTATTTTAGAGGGTTTGCCCTGAACTTTTAGTGCACCTTTTGCTGGAAGTCAGCTGGTAAGCTCAGGTTTTAATCTTGTGTCTCTAGTATCAGAAGAGGGGCTGGGCTTTCAGCTTGTTTCTGGTAGGTCAGTACTAGGCCTCTCAGTTGTAGATTTTAGATCTGTATGTGGGGCTGGGGTCAGATGGGACCACTTTGTACTTTGCTCTGTGCAAAAAGGGCAGGGTGGACACATCTCCTGACCTCCTCTATCCGCACAAGAGGCAGACAGAATCACCATCAGTAACCCAAGGCCTGTTCCTGCAAGGCCAGACATGCTGCCTTCCTCCAGCCCTTTCACCAACCGTTCCTCCCAAAGCACCTACCACCTCTCTCCTGGGTCCAATAATTCGCTGCAGTGGCCACACAGAACTCACAGATTACGGGGTTTATTAGGAAAGCACCAGACTACAATTCAAATTCAGGAAAAGCGCTCAGTCTCTCTCCCAGCCCATAGTCTCTCTCCCAACAGTGCATGTCCCTCAGTGTCTCACTCAGCAATGCGTGTCTCTTGCATCTCTTTCCCAGCAGCATGTGTCTCTTTCAGGAGCGTGTGTCTTTCAGCAGCACGTCTTCCTCAGCCAGCAGTCAGAGAGAGACTTCTTCTGCCTCTATGAGGCCTCCTTTTGAGCCTGGCAGAGTGGCCAAACTAACCAATCATAACATCAGAATTCTAAGCACCTGAGAGAGAGCAGGAACCTCCCAGAACATTGCTTTGTGTTGCACCAACAGAAATACCCCAGGTGGATAACTTTTACAATCAGGAGCTCCTCAGTTGCTCACAGCAAATTCCACCACAGAGTTTACAAAGACTTATGGCTAGAAAAGCCACACTAAGTAATTTACTACACTGCACTCTGAGACCACTGAGGCAAGAGAGGAGTGCCAGGGCTCAGAAGGAGGACTTGAGGAACCTGGGAGTTCTGCAGTAGAAGGGCAGCAGGAACATGTTCCAAGGAGCACGTTTTGTGAGAGAGAGAAGCATCTTTCCTCCTCCTTTCTCCTAGATTCACAGCAAGGCCACTGGTACAGACAATCTTTGAAGGAGGAAAAGCAACCTGTTTTGCATATGGCCAAACAGGAAGTGGCAAGACACATGTGAGTATTCAAGCCTGTCAAGGAGAGAGGCTGCCCAGGTCCAATCCTGAGTCCGTTCAGTACAGATGCCCACCACCAAATAATACTCTCACCATGCCAGATAGAGGGACAGCCCTTTGCAGGTCCAGCTTCCTGGCTGTGGTGAGGCTTACTATGGTGATAGAACCAGTAGTACTCTGGCTTCAGCCAAGAGCCATTTACACAGTATTCTGCCCCTTCCTTTACAGACTATGGGTGGAGACCTCTCGGGGAAAACCCAGAATGCATCCAAAGGGATCTATGCAATGGCCTGTAAGTAGTGTGTTCTGCCATAGTTGGATTGGGCACAGAAAGGCAGGTGGCTTTCTTATCCAGGTTCTTTCCTACAGCCCGGGATGTCTTCCTCCTGAAGAATCAGCCCCGCTACCGGAACCTGGGCCTAGAAGTCTATGTGACATTCTTCGAGATCTACAATGGGAAGGTAGCTGGCAGGGAACCCTCTGTTTATGCTGTTGGGGCCCCTGAACTTTCTAAAACCTTGAGATTGGCTAGAAGTTACATAGCTAAACAACCTGTTGCCACGAATTACATCAGGCTTAGGTCTTTGACAGGTCACTCTGCCCTGGTGCGTGTGGGAGGTTCCTCTGATGGTGGGATGGCACCCGAGCTCAGCAAGCATGGCAGGGATACTCCTCAGGCTCCCTCTGAGATAGAAGTTTGCCTGTGTGTGCCCTGTCCTCCTGACCCACCTCCCTCCTAACTTTTTCACTTTCCTTTTCTTCTCCTTCTTGTACACATTCATAGTCTCTCTCTTTCTATCTGTCTCTCTCCATGCTTTATAGAGTTGCCTGTCCCAGAGAGGGATCTAGATTATAATAATAGCTAATGTTTATTAGTAGTAGTATGATATTACAGGCTAAGCACTATTTTAGGTACTTGTCTTAACTCATGTAATCATCACAAATGGGGATTAGCATCACTATTTCACAATTGAGAAAGAGGCCCAGTGTTGTCAGGTAACTTAGCCAGGCTCACACAGCTGGTAAAGAAGCAGTCTTATCAAAGGAAGGCAGTCTGGTTGAGATCCCAAGTGTATGACCCTTTGCTAGTCTGGCATCTACCCCACTAGTATACTCTCCTGCTGCCAGCCCTTGTTTAAGCAGGGCAGGCTTGAAAGAGGGAGGGGTCAGGTGGGGTGCCTGGGCACCTGGCCCTCAGCTTCACTCCCTTTTCTGGCACAGCTATTTGACCTGCTCAACAAGAAGGCCAAGCTGCGAGTGCTGGAAGATGGCAAACAGCAGGTGCAGGTGGTGGGACTACAGGAGCACCTGGTTAACTGTGCTGAGGATGTCATCAAGATGCTTGACACAGGCAGTGCTTGCAGGTCAGTTATGGTGAGGGGAAGGGGCTACCTTCTAATACCCAGTTCAGGTGGGGACTAGCTCTGAGCCCACTGCCATTTTCACAGAGGGTCCCTTCCCCACATCTTGATGGGCTGTGAAGGCCTCTGCTTTAAGGGACCTTTGGGGGGCAGATGACCCAGAGCCAGAGGCTCATGAGGCACAAGTCTAAACATCTTAAGTCTAACCAAGGCAGGCTTTAGTCCCAGGCTGTTATCCAGAGGTATCCTTCCCAGGTTTCTCTGGGTTTCTTCTCACTATTCCCTCCTTGCATGTTGGTGGGAAACTGGAGCTCTGGGTCTATATTCTAAGCTGGAAGTAAGGATAGTGTAACTCCTCTGTACAGTGGTAGGGAAGTGTTCTTCTACTAGGGACCTAGATATGGTGGCCCACTGTAGCAAGAGAGTCAGCTTGGGCTCGGCAGGGAGGCCCAGGGAGGAGGCTGCCCTCTGCGGGGCCCTCAAGTTCTGGTAAGTGGTTCATGAAAGCCCCTCTGCCTTTTGTGCTTAGCACTCAGGGGCAACTCGTCCTTCCCAGGTCCTTATGGCCCCAAGGCCCTAGCACAGGATCCAATATACTTTAGCAGCTGGAAAAATTTATTTGGTCCACAGCTGGGAAACCTGCTGGGGAAGGCAGAAAATAAATCTGGGTCAGGAAGATACCTACGTCCCTCCCTTACCAGAGAATTTACTGCTGTGGACTGGGGTAGCTTAGACTCTGAGGTGACCCCAGAAGCTTATCATCTTTCTTTGCCCTCATGTACCGCAGGACCTCTGGGCAGACATTTGCCAATTCCAACTCTTCCCGCTCCCATGCCTGCTTCCAGATTCTTCTTCGAGCCAAAGGGAGAGTGCATGGCAAGTTCTCTTTGGTGGATTTAGCAGGGAACGAGCGAGGTGCAGACACTTCCAGTGCTGACCGGCAGACCCGCATGGAGGGTGCAGAAATCAACAAGAGTCTCCTGGCCCTGAAGGTAGTATGGGATTAACTCAAGGTGGCTGGCCTGAAGGGCTGCTGGTGGAGGCATGGAGTTGACAGTGCAAGATGAAGGAAGGGACCTCAGTTGCTTCTGCTGCCCCACAGGAATGTATCAGGGCCCTGGGACAGAACAAGGCTCACACGCCATTCCGGGAGAGCAAGTTGACACAGGTGCTGAGGGACTCCTTTATCGGGGAGAACTCAAGGACCTGCATGGTGAGTGGGCTCACTTTAGAGGTGGTGATGGAGGAGGCAGTTGTTTTCCAAGGAGACATTTAGTCCTGTCCCTGAGCAGGAAGTTCAGTGCCCCTAGCTCCTTGGGTTTTGAGGCTCTAACTTAACTAGCTTTGGTGGTATAGTGGTTAAAGCATTTGGCTACTAACCAAAAGATCAGTAGTTCAAAGCCACCAGCTGCTGTACAGGAGAAAGATGAGGCAGTCTGCTTCAGTAAAGATTTACAGCCTTGGAAACCCTGTGGAACAGTTCTACTCTGGTTGTGGAAGAACAGCCCCTATAGGGTTGCTATGAGTTAGACTTGACTCATTGACAGTGGGTTTGGTTTTAATTTGAATTTAACCGGATTCTCACACCCTGCTCTTCAGCACTGGCCTCTTCATTGCTACCCAAGCTGGGAGGAGATGGTCTGCCCCCTTACTAGATGTAGGTGCAACTCTCAGTTTGTGGGAGGTCATTCCTCCCCTACCTGGTGGAAAGGGAGGCTCCTGAATTCAGAAGGACCTTTCGGTAAGCAGGAAAGGGAAGTCCTTTTCTCCTCCTGGCTTCCTTGGAGTTCACTGGCTCTCAGCCTAGGAAAGGGGCTAGAGTATGAGGCTACTACAGCTGAATGACTTTCATCTCCTTCCCTACTTTATCCCTAAGTCCTTCCAGTTAAGGTCTGCTCTTAATACCCAGCCATCCTTCCTCTTCACAGAATATCCTCTCCTCTGCCTACTGGGTCAGGGCCTTTGCATGAGAAAGGTAGGGTTTTCTTACAAAGCTCTAAACTGTTCTCCCTTGGCTTTGGTGAACTGTAGATGCCAGCAGGAGCCACATAGCCTCAAGATGTGACCTTGGTCACACAAATGTCTCAGTAAAAGGATAAAGAAGCAGGAGGTACTTAGATAAACCTTTAAAGGCAGGGAACCATTTTTTAAGGTACCTTAATTTGCAGTGTCATGGGGCAAGTTGCCTAGCACAGATGGTTAAAGAGAGTTTCAGCAGCTTAAAGAGACTATTCCTGGTGACCATTCTAGTAGCAGGCTGTATAGTGCCCTCACCTGTGATCCTCACCCCTTAACCACCCATTACATCTTTTGCAGATTGCCATGATCTCACCAGGCATAAGCTCCTGTGAATATACTTTAAACACCCTGAGATATGCAGACAGGTACTCTTGCCTACAGCCATTTGCAATGGGGTAGTTTTGGGGGAAGAAATGGCAATGACCAGAGATGGAGGGAAGCCCTTTTCTGTGACTCAGTGGATGTAATTGGGGCTTTAGACATAATGCTAATGCTAGTGCCTGTGCTAGGCACAGCCACTACTCACAAATCCCCTTCAGGCCTTGATGGGGGAGTCAGCAATGCATGAAGGTCTTTTCCAATCCAGCTTCAGTTTATTCAGTCACTCTGGGCTGAAGGCAAAGCTGTTACTGCATCCTCTCAGAGCCTTGAATGGTGCTGCCCTCTCATGGTGCATGTGAGGGAGGCTGTTGTGGGACTTGAGCCTTTCTTGTTTCCTCAGGGTCAAGGAGCTGAGCCCCCACAGTGGGCCCAGTGGAGAGCAACCAATTCAGATGGAAACAGAAGAAACTGAAGTCAGCTCTAACAGGGCCCTGATTACAGACAATGTAAGGGGGCAGAGTGGGGCCAGGCAAGGAAGCAGTATGGACTGCTGAGATGGGAACTCAGCCACGGTGGTTGTGTCTCTCCTTTTGGATCCTTTAGTTCTCCAAGGAAGAGGAGGAACTCTCTTCTCAGATGTCCAGCTTTAATGAAGCCATGACTCAGATCAGAGAGCTGGAGGAGAGGGCCGTGGAAGAGCTCAAGGAGATTATCCAGGTGGGGCTGTGGCCTCTGGCCGGGGAGGGACTGCACAGCCATCCCTAGCACAGGCACTCTACAGTGCTCAGCACCATTCCTTGAACATGTCCTAGGCTTTGGTTCCATGGTCTTCAGGTTGGGATGGCAAGAGGGAACTCCCTAGCCTAGTTTTCCTTAATAATTCACCTATGTTCTTCTAGGGCATCTAATCACCACACCCTCTTCACCAGTGTCTGATACACAAGACTTCGTGAATCCCCCTAGCCAGAGCTAGTCTCTCTTCCATGTTTGGAGGATTGAGTCTGGAGTATGAGTCATAGGCAGGGACTGATTTATTCAGTGAATGTTCACTGCATACTTTCAACATGCTAATTCCTAAATAGAGCCCAAGTACCAAAAACATTGACTATGGGTAGTAGGCCCAAAAGTAAGACTTGAGATCAAATTGTGATGTTTCTGTTTACAAGCTGATTTCTTTGGGAAGGTCATTCAGCTTCACTGGGCCTTAATTTCTTCATCTCTGTAATGAGTAAGACAAGGTGGTTATATTTGAAAATTATATGCTTGTAAAGCACTCAGCACAGAGTCCAGCACATGGTCAGAATTTAGTAAGCAATAGATCCTACTACTGCGATTCTAGCTGCAAAGAACACATAGTGGGGAGAGGCATGAAAATGCATCCTAACTATGCTGTGCAGAATAGAAATAAAGAGCTCAGGGCACTTATCACTGAGGAAGAAATGTGAAGGATAAGTGCTTAGGCATGTCTTCTCCTTCCTGGAGTGCTCAGGGACACACATTCAAAAGGATGTGGCACTTTCAGGACAATTGAGAAGTTCACTGTGGTCAAAGCACAGGTGTGAGTAGAGTTAAGGCTGTGCACAGGTCAGCAGAGTCCTGATGCTAAAGGGTCTTACAAATCATACCAAAGGCCTGAGCTTCATTATGAGGACAGGGGAAACCTTTAAAGTGAGTTAAGCAGAGTGGTGATGTGGTCATAGCAGAGCACTAGATACATTACTGTGGCCCAGTGTGGAGCCTGGTTTAGAGGCTTGGGGAGAATAAGAGTGGAGGCAGGGAGAACAGTTTAAGAGCTTATTGGTGCCTAGAGTGAAATGTGGACTTGGCTATGGGATTGGAGTGAGGACATGAGGTTTAGGAGCTGTTCCCAGGGTGGAACTTGCAGGATTTGGTGACTTGTAAGGTGAAAGGATAAAGCTGTCATTCAGATTTCTGGCTTGAGCTTCAGAACAGATGATGTCATTCATTTGACCTAGAGGACAGGTTTGGGGTTGGGAAGAGGCAGGATATGGGCATCTTATACTGGCATCTGCATTGCTTATATAAAGTAGGGCCCAGGAGTGATTTGCTAAATTGGCTTGGTCATTATTGAACTGACTGATTCCTTCTTATGTGTTGCAGCAAGGGCCAGACTGGCTTGAGCTCTCTGAGATGACTGAGCTGCCGGACTATGACCTGGAGACCTTTGTGAACAAAGCGGAATCTGCCCTGGCCAAACAAGCGAAGCACTTCTCAGCCCTGCAAGGTAGGTTTGGCTGTCTGGGAGTGTGGTTGGAGGGTAGTGTCCTCTGCTGGCTTCTGCAGGTGTTGGCAGCTTTACCCTGAATGAATGAGAGGCCTCTGAGACTCCACTAACCCCATGTGCACCACCATCCCTTCCTTCCAGATGTCATCAAGGCCTTGCGCCTGGCCATGCAGCTGGAAGAGCAGGCCAGCAAACAAATAAGCAGCAAGAAACGGCCCCAGTGACGACTGCAAATAAAGATCTGTTTGGTTTCACTCCCAGCCTCTTCCCCTACCCACCCCTCTCCAGCAGACTCTGGGTACCTGGTAGATATAGTCAGGGTCTGAGCTGGGACAGACTTTGGTAAATGCCAAATATGTGGGCATCTGGGCCCAGGGAAGCTGGGGAGGGGGTCAGAGCTATAACACAGAGTCGTAGTTTCTTTTTCCTCCGCTCTTGTCTTCATGGGAGCAAGCCTAAATGGCCTACTGTGGCCCTGTCAGCTCCTTTCTATTGCTTTAGTTGGAACACAGTGCCTGGAACCTATGTGGGAGGAGGGAGCTTTTTTATCTTTGTGTATTGCCCTTCCTCTCCATCAAGAATGGGGAGCTTTCTGATGTAGAGTTTTCCCTTGGGCAGCATTCTTTGTGGACTGGCTGCTGGTGGAGGGCTTCCTGGGTTGTCCTGGCTCTGGGGAGAGAGAAGGGGCCTTTAGTCCACCTCTGCTGGCTCTGGCCTGCCTTCAACACCCTTGGTCTGGGCACTGGTATGTCTTCTGCTTTAAAAAGGGTTCTAGGACCTCTTTGTTCCTTGCTGTTTTTTGAGGGCAAGAGGATCCCTGCCATTTCCTGTTTTATATGTTTATATATTGTGTCTAACAATAAAGAAAGAAAAGATCAGCCTTTTGAGTGATATGTGGGCAGGGCCTGGGATGTTCCTGCGCCTCCCAGGGCCAAGGACACTACTGCAGTTTGGCCACTTAACAACCAGATATATAGGGCCACATTCAGAAGTTTAGCTGAATCACAAGTTTGACAGAACTGGCATTAGCTCTGTGGCCTTGGAAAAAAGCTTTCAGATAATCTGAACGTTATCCCTCATGTATAAAATGAGGCCACCAATACCCACTTCACAAAGTTGGAAGAATTAAACACAAGAATTCTACTATCCAGGACCTGGCCACCTCACCTGCAATACCAAATGAGCTCCTAACTAGTCTCCCCGATTGAATTAATTCCCAGTGCCCCATCTTCCCCAAGCAGCCAGAGGACTGTTTATAATGTAAGTCATCCTCTGCTTGGAAGTTTTTAATAACTTCCCCTTGCACAAAGGATAAATGCCTTGCCATGGCCTACTAGGTTCTGCCTGGTCAGCTCCTTTCTGTTGCTCCAGCTGGAAATTAGGCAGAACAGTGGAGGATTAGAGCAAAGCTGCTGAAGCCACACTGCAGGGTTGGATTCTGCCTGCTACCGCAATATCTTAAGTCAGTTGATTAACCTCTCTGCCATCAGTGAAACAAGGATAATACTACTATAGAGTTGTTATGAAAACTGAGTTGCGTATACACCCTCTGCCTGGCCATCACTTTGTCATACTGTACACATCCTCTGCCTGGCTATCACTTTGTCATACTGTACACATCCTCTGCCTGGCCATCACTTTGTCATACTGTGTTGGCTTGCATCTTGCTATGATGCTAGAAATTATTTCAAATACCAGCAAGGTCACCCATGGTGGACAGGTTTCAGCAGAGCTTCCAGGCTAAAACAGACTACGAAGGAGGATGTAATCTACTGAAAATTAGCCAGTGAAAACGTGGATCACAACAGAACATTGTCCAATATAGTGCTGAAAGACAGCGTAGGACTGGGAGCATTTCCTTAAGTCACACATAATATCTCCATGAGTCAGAGCTGACTCAATAGCAACTAAATAACATATACACAGCTGTGAGTACAATGCCTCAGTGGTTAAGTGAATAAGGACAAAAAATTTTTGGTTTCGTTCACTACTGTATCCACAGGGCCTGGACATAATGAGCACAAAATAAATATTTTTGAATGAATACTGTGCCTCCTACCACTCACTATTCCTCAGCCTTATTTTATTTCTTAAATATCCCAAGTACTTTCTTACCTCAGGCGTTTTCTTAAACCAGCTTTACTGAAACTATCAAATTCACCTCTTCAAAGTGTATAGTTCAGTGGATTTTAGGATTTTTTCCAAATGTATACAACCATCACTGTCTTATTCCAGGACATTTTCATCACACCAGAAAGAAACCCTGTACTCATTAGTAGTCACTCCCCATTCCCCACTAAGTCTCCTAGCCCTGTATTAGGTGCCGTTGTATTCTAACTCATAACAACTGTATGTAAAACAATGAAACACCTCCCAGTCCTGTGCCTTCCTCACAATCGCTGCCATGCTTGAACCCATTATAGCCACTGAGATCTCGTTGAGGGTCTTCCCCTTCAGTGACCTACCAAGCATGATATCCTTACCAGGAACTGGTCCCTTCTGGCGACCAGGTGAGAGGAAGTCTGCCCATTCTTGCTTCTAGGAGCGTTTTGGCTGTACTTCCTCTAAGACTTTCTTCTGGCAGTCCATAGTATATTCAGTATTCTTGGCCAACACCACAATTGAAATGCATCAATAATTTTGCAACTTCCTTACTCATTGTCCAGCTTTCACAAGCATATCGGGCAGTTGAAAATACCATGGCTTGACTCAGGAGCACCTTAGTCTTCAAAGTGATATCTTTGCTCTTTAGCACTTTAAAGAAGTCTTTTGCAGCAGATTTGCCCAATGCAAGACACTTTGATTTCCTGACTGCTGCTTCCATGGGCACAAATTGAGGATCCAAGTAAAATGAAATCCTTAACAACTTCAATATTTTCCCCCTTTATCATGATGTTGTTTATTGGTCCAGTTGTGAGGATTTTAGTTTCTTTATGTTGAGGTGTAATCCATACTGAAACCTGTAGTCTTTGATCTTCATCAGTGTTTCAAGTCTTTACCTTCAGCAAGCAAGGTTGTGTCACCTGTATATCACAGGTTGTTAATGAGTCTTCCTCCAGTCCTGATACTGCATTCTTCATATGGTCTAGCTTCTCAAATTATTTGCTCAGCATACAGAATGAATAAGTATGGTGAAAGGATACAACCCTGATGCCTATCTTTTCTGATTTTAAACCATGAAGTAGATCCTTGTTCTGTTAAAACAACTGCTTCTTGATCTATATGCAGGTCCCTCATGAGCACAATTAAGTGTTCTGAATTGCCATTCTTCACATTGTTATCCATAATTTGTTATGATCCACACAGTCGGATACCTTTGCATAGTCAATAAAACAAAAGTAGACATCTTTCTGGTATCTTTAGCTTTCAGCCAAGATCCATCTGACATCATCAATGATATCCCTCGTTTCATACCCTCTTCTGAATCCAGCTTGAATTTCTGGCAGCTTCCTGTTGATGTAATGCTGCAAATGTTTTTGAATTATCTTCAGCAAAATATTACTTGAGTGTGATATTAATGATATTGTTCAATAATTTCCACATTCTGTTGGATCACCTTTCCTTGGAAAGGGCACAAATATGGATCTTTTCCAGTGGGTTGGCCAAGTAACTGTCTTCCAAATCTCAACATAAATGAGTTGATACTTCCAGCTCTGCATCCGTTTGTTGAAACATCTCAATGGGTATTCCGTCAATTCCTGGAGCCTTGTTTTACACCAGTGCCTTCAGCGTAGCTTGGACTTCTTCCTTCAATACCATCAGTTCTTGATTTCTCCTGAAATGGTTGAACATCAACCAATTATTTTTGGTAGGGTGACTCCATGTATTCCTTCCATCTTTTGATGCTTCCTGTATCATTCAATATTTTGCCCATATTATCCTTTAATATTGTAACCATAGGTTTGAATTTTTTCTTCCGTTCTTTCAACTTCAGAAATTCTGAGCATGTTCTTCCTTTTTGGTTTTCTAATTCCAGGTCTTTGCACATTTCATTATAATACTTTACTTTGTTTTCTTGAGCCACCCTTTGAAATCTTCAGCTCTTTTACTCTGCTTTAGCTACTCTCCTAAGAGCAAGTTTCAAAATCTTTT
>NW_006921957.1:2777587-2807415 GCF_000298275.1 Orycteropus afer afer
AAATAAATAAATAAAATAAAATGCCCCTAACCATTGTGGTAAAGTGCTCTCTCGTGTTCTTAAGCTCAAGAAAGGTGTGATATGCATTATAGAGAAAATATATGTATAAGATTAGCTTCATTGAAGCATGAGTTATAGTGCTCTTGGCCATGAGTTCAATGTTAATGAATCAATAAAATACATGTCTTTGAACAGAAAAACACATAAAGCAAGATATATATTGATCAACTGACAAAAAAATGTGACCAGAAGCTCAGGAACTTGACCTTGTATTTCCCCTAGGAACAGTAGCTCCATGGTCACTAATTCAATGTTTGTGACAACTTTATAAAATATAATACAATGAATAATAGAAATCAACTATATCACATTTTTTTTAATCTGTTCATCACTTGATGGACACTTGGGTTACTTCCACATTTTGGCTATTAATAATGCTGCTGTGAACATTAGTGTGCAAGTTTTGGGTAGACATATTTTCAATTCTCTTGTGTAAATACCTAGGGTATAGTATCTTTATGTTTAATTTATTTCCTTCATTTTGTGGTTGAGAATATAAACAGGAAAACATACACCAATTCAACTGTTTATATGTGTACAAATCAGTGACATTGATTATGTTCTTTGAATTGTGTAGCCACTCACTCACCTTTTCTGCATTGTTCCTACCCCATTAACATATACTCAGTGCCTCCTAAAGTCCTATCTAATCTTTCAAACTGGTGTTGTAAATTTGATCCCATATAGAAAAGATTCAGACATTTTTCACTAGTTAAGCTAAACTATTGTTTGGTTTTAAGAAGACGTCAGGAGATATTTTTGGTGTAAGGTTTAAAGATGATCTCAGGGCAACAGTTTCAGGAGTTCATCCACCCCTAATGACTCCAGAAAGTCTGGAGTCATGAGAATTTTAAATTTTCTTCTACATTTCTCCTTGTTTGATGAAGACTCTTCTACAGAATCTTTGATCAAAATGTTCAGTAATGGTAGCTGGGCACCATCTATTTCTTCTGGTCTCATGGCAAAGGAAGCAGTTAGTTATGGAGGAAATTAGCCACACAATCCATATCTTCCTCCTAACCCTGACTCTCCTTCTTCCTCTGTTGATTCAGGTGAATAGAGACCAATTGTTGTGCCTTGGATGCCCAACTGCAAGGTTTTAAGACCTCAAGCACTACGCAACAAACTAAGAGATAGAACAGAAGCACTCATCATGTTATTAGGTCAATTAATGGAGATATCCCATGAAACCTTGACCCTAGCCTTCCAAACCAAGGAACCAAATGCCATGAGGTATTTGCTTGTACATAAGCAACCTCAGTAGCTACTCTTTTTTGTTGTTGTAAATATATTACACAACTTTTGCCAGTTCAACTTTTTACAGGTGTACAATTTATTGACATCAATTGCAATGACCAGCTGTATAATCTTACCCTTAATCAATGCAGTTTTTTCTCCATCACTGTTAATCCTCTTGCCCCTCCCTCCTGCCCTTAGAAACCATTAATAATCTTTGGTCTGTATACACTTGTCTTTTCTTGTCTTTTTATATAAGTGAGGTTATACAATATTTGTTCTTTTGTGATCGATTTATTTCATTTTTCATTTCTTCTACTGGCTGAGTAATAGTCCCTTGCATGTATGTACCACATTTTGTTTATCCATTTATCTGCTGATGGGCATTTAAGTTGTTTCTCCTTTTTGGCTGTTGTGAATAGTGCTGCAATGAACATTGGTGTACAAGTCTCTTTTTGAGTCTGTTTTCAAGTTTTTGTGTATATTCCTAGGACTGAAATTCCTGGATCATACGGTAGCATGTTTAACTTTCTGAGTAACTGCCAGACTGTTTTCCAAAGTGGCTGAACCATTTAGCAGTATAGGAGGTTCTGAATTCTCCACATCCTTACCAACTTTGTTATTGTCTGTTTTATTATAGCCATTATGATGGTTATGTGTCAATTTGGCTGGGCAGGATTCTCAGTGGTTTAACAATTATGATGTAGGCATCCCCCCATGATGAGATCTGATACAATGTAATCATTTCCATGATGAGATCTGCTACAAGCAGCCAGTCAGTTGAAAGAGTGTTTCCTTGGGGGTGTGGCCTTGCTTCCAATATGTATGGATGTTGTGGCAAAACTCTCTGGTGTTTTGCTCTATTTGGATCTTGCATCTGGCTTGTCATCATCTGACCTCTGGTTCTTTGCACTTCAACCAGTAGCCTGCCATATTGCATGCTGATTTTGGAATTGTTGCCTTCACAGCCTGTTAGCCATTAGCCTACAATCTTACCTGCTGATCTCAGATTCATCAGCCTCTGCAGCCAGCAGCCTGCTGTATTGCCTGCTATTCTTGGGTTTGTCACCCCCTGCAGCTATGTGAGTCAGGAGAAGCCTACAGGCTGACTTCTCTGTCTCTCTCCTTCTCTGTGTGTGTGTGTGTGTGTGTGTGTATCACTGTTTTTGCTTTTCTAAAGAACCCAGCCTAAGACATTTGGTACCAAGAGTGGTTCTGGAGAAACAAAATCATAAGGATGAGTTTTCTAAATTGGTTCTCAGTTCTGACTAGTCTTAAAAACGCTGATGACTCTGCCTCCATTAGTAAAGAGGGCCTCTGCTAATTCGTGTCATGAAGTGCCAGTATTAATATACAAAATATAACCACCAATAGATCAAGTATTCATGAGAAATGAGGTTCTGGGTGATCGCATGTTTGATACTTTTCTGCAATTTTGTCAGAATGAGAAATATAAAGAAGTTAGTTGATTCTTCTTATATTAGACAAGGTGGTGACAGAAAGAGATGAGCTCAGGGCTTCGGAGTCATAGCTCAAGTGCCACATAAAATACCTCAATGTTTCCACTTATACCTGAAAGAAAGCCTTATTTCTTGTAGCAACAAAGCTGATATTGCTGAAAAACAAACCCAGAGTCTTATCATAAATGGGATCGTGAAACTTGAGATGGAGACATATGGGCAGATAATTTGGAAGCTGGGGTTACTGGGCCCATAAATTCTATTGAATCACTCCTGGCAGCAGAACCAGCTCCCCATCTGCTGAGAATACCCCACATCTGATGAGAATGACCCAGCTGTGCCTGCTGAACCACTATCTGAGATACCACCTGGGGCACTGTCTGGAGCACTGCCTTATAGATATCTCTGAGAATTCCCAAGAACCATCCAGACCACCTATTTTTGCTTCTAGACCTATAAATAAAAAGTCCCAGCGAGCCTCAAAAGATGAAGTACAAAGTGTGTATGCTACACTCCAAAAGAACTACTTAATTTTTCTAATATGTACGAACAGAAACCTGGAGGATATATCTCTGGGAATGGCTGTTAAGGGTGTGGAATAAGGGTGCAAGGAACATAAAGTTGGATCCATCTGAGTTTATTGATTTGGGCCCACGAAGCACAGATTCTTCATTCAGTGTTTCAGCTCAAGAGGTTAGGAAACAATCTAACAGTTTATTTGGCTGGTTTACTGAAGCATAGATTATGCAGTGGCCTACACTAAGTCAAGTTGAAGTACTAGGCCTGCCTTGGTATACTGTAGAAGATGGTATTCAAAGGCATAGGGGAATTGGCATGTTAAATGGATTATCAGATTAGATCCATAGACCCACACATGGAGTGCCGGAGAACACCTTTTTATCACAATGGTGAGAAATTCATGAAGGGAGCTCCAGCATCCTTAAAGACTGCTGTGGTTGCTATTTTATGTAAGACAGATTTGACAGTGGGAACTGTCCTAACTGAATAAAGACATCTAACTACAATGGGGTTCTGGTAGCATAGTGCCTAAGGCACTTGACTGCTAACCAGAAGGATGGCGGGGCACTCCTCAGAAGGCAGGTTGGGCAATCTACTTCCGTACTGATACCACCTCGGAAACCCAAGGAGGAGTCGCTATGAGTAGGATCTGACTTGACACCAGTGTTTGTTTTGTTTTGTTTTTAAATGTCTTTGGATAAACAGGTGAAAAAGGAAGTTACTGTATTGGCTGGTGTATTGGTTACCTAGTGCCACTCTGACAAGAATATACCACAAATGGGATGGCCTTAACAAACAGGAGTTTATTCTCTTACAGTACAGGAGGCTGGAAGTCCGAGTTCAAAGTGCCAGGCTCTAGGGGCTGTGTGAAAGGCCCTAGACCTTGGGCTTCAGCTCTGCCTCTTTCTCCCGGCCCACTGAAGCTAGAGGCATCTCTTCACTCAGGCAGCTACTGGCTGCTGAGGCTAACAAGCCCAAGGTTGGCAAATAAAATGGCACAGTCCCGATGTTACCAAACCACACGGCAGGCCATCAGTTCAAGTCCATTGTAAGTCCCAAGGTTGGCAGAGCATGGCAGGTCGCTGAACAACGACACAACTACATGCAGGGTCCAAGCGTGCCATAAGTTAGAGACCATTCTCCAAGGCTTCCGCTTATATACAGGAAGCAGACCACATTCCCTAAGGCAGCTGCTCAGCTCAGTTCTGTCAATATACTGCAGCAACTGTTTTTGAATTATCTTCAGCAAGATTTTACTTGCATGTGATATCGATGATATTGTTCAATAATTTCCACATTCTGTGGGATCACCTTTCTTTGAAATGGATACAAAAATGGATCTCTTCTAGTTAGAGCTCCTTACACCCTTATTAGATGTATGATTTTCAAGTATTTTCTCCTGTAAGTTGTCTTTTTCACTTTCTTAATTGTGTCCTTTCAACCACAAAAGACTTTAATTTTTATAAAGTGCAATTTATCTATTTTTTCATTTGTTGCTTATGTTTAAGGTGGCATATATAAGAAACTATTGCCTAATCCAAGGTCACAGAGATTTATGCCTATGTTTTCTTCTAAGAGTTTTATAGCTTTAGCTCTTATATTTAGGTCTTTGATCCATTTTGAGCTATTGTTTGTATATGGTGTGATGTAGGGGTCCAAAATCTTTCATTTGCACATGGATACCAGTTGACCCAGCACCATTTATTGAAAAGATTCTCTCCATTCAATTGTCTTGGTACTCTTGATGAATTAATTGACTATAGATGTATGGGTTGATTTCCGGACTGTCAATTATATTACATTGATCTATATTTCTATGCTTATGTGATTACCACACTGCCTTAATTAGTATAGCTTTGTAGTTAATAAAAAGGAGCTGTGGTGGTGTAGTGCCTGAAGTATTTGATGGCTAACAGAAGGTTGGTGGTTCAAACCCACCAGCTGCTCCAGAAAAGGACAACTAGGCAATCTGCTTCCATAAAGATTTACTGCCTCAGAAACCCAAAGGGGGTCGCTGAGTCAGAATTGACTCAATGGCAGTGAGTTTGCTTTTTTTTGGGTTTTGTAGTTAATAAGTTTCTGAAACCAGGAAGTATGCATTCTCCAACCCTATTATGTTTCAAGATCATTTTGACTATACTGGAATCCTCACATGTCCATAGGAAGTTGAGGATCAGCTTGTCAATTTTTGCAAAAGAAAAAAAGCTAGAATTTTGATAGGGATTATGTTGAATCTGTAGATCAGTTGTGAAGCATTGCCTCTGAACAATATTCAGTCTTTCAGTTCATGAAAACATCAGCTCTCCTGTCTAGATGCAGTGATGGGTCTCTCCTTACCTAGAGCAAAGAAGAATGAAGAAAACCAAAGATGCATGAAAATAATTAGTCCAAGAGACTGGTACACCATGCGATCCTCAGCCTATATGACTATGAGACCAGAAGAACTAGATGGTGCCTGGCTACCACTGTCAACCACTCAGAAGGGGATCTATATAAGAGATCTTGGATACAGTGGGAGAACAATGTGGAATAAAACTCAAAATCATTAAAAAAAAAAGGGACCAGGTTTGCTGGTCTGATTGATAGAGCCTGGTGAGATCCCTGAGACTATGGCCCCTAGCTGCCCTCCCCATCTAGAATTGAAGCCACTCCTGTGGCTTCCAGCCAAACAACAGACAGACATATGGGGTAAACATTTACCTCAAGTAGATACACTTCTTGGAGAGATCAATCATGGGAGAATAGAAGGACTGTGTGTGCACAGGAAGACAGCTCGGGGGGCAGGAGTGCATGGGAGAGAAGGACACAGGGAAGAGGATGGGGAGGAAGTGGGAGGGGAGCTGTTGCAATGTGGGAGATTACAGTCAATGTCATGAGCAGTGTACGTGAACTGGTGTATGGAATATGAATTTCCTCTGTAAACTTTCACCTAAATCACAATAAAATTGGGAAAAAAAATCAGCTCACCAAATGGCTTATTTTTCTTTCAGGTCTCAGTTTAAATGTCAACCCAGAAAAGCCATCTCAGAACATCCTTTCTAAAGCTCACTCCTCTGCTCCATGACAGCACATTATTTCCTGCACGTTTATTACAATCTTAATATTTTATCTCAGTAGAGTTTATGCTCTAGGTATGTCTTTTATTGTAAGATTTTCCAGTGTCTAGCACAGTACCTAGTACCAACTGTTGTTCTTAGTTTCTATTGGCACTAATTTACAGAGTTATATGGCTGTATAAGGGGCTCTGGTAGCATAATGCCTAAGGCACTTGACTGCTAACCAGAAGTCTGGCAGTTCAAACCCACCAGCCACTCCTTGGAAGGAAGGTTGGGCAATCTACTTCTGTAGTGATACTGCCTCGGAAACCCAAGGAGGGGTTGCTATGAGTTGGGCCAACTTGATGGCACATAACAACATATGGCTTTATCCAGCAGCACTCTAAAACCTGGTGTCAGCAACAAAATGGATTGATTCCAGGTCTAAAGATTTACAGGTGAGGGACTGGTGAAAGGTTAAGATTGAGGGAGTTGGAGATACTTGTATCTTGCAGACAGGTTGAAGTGGTGAACCACCAGGTCTATGTGGACAGAAGAGTAAGACTATGGGGTGTGTGTGTGAGAGAGAGAGAACAATGCAACAAGTTTCTTTTACATATGGCCTTTCTGGCCCTGGGTTTGTAGTTCTGCCTAGATGATTTGCTAGACCACAGTCCTGCAAAGGAATTGAACAGTTTACTGTGCAAATAAGGTGTGTAAAACCCTTGTGGGGACGGGCTGATTATTTAAATTAGTTGACAACAGCCTACCAAGGGGATTTGTCAGATTGTGGTCTTGGTGAGAGGAGTAGTAGGCTTATAAAAGGGTAAATCCCAGAGGTTGAAAAGGACCTTGCTACTATCAAGAAGAGTTTAGAATGGAGCATGTCCTTTGGAACTGGGGTCCCTACACTGAGAACCTCCTAGACCCAGGAGACAGAGAGAGCTGTAACACTGGATATAGTACAAGATGGCACTGGCAGTGTGAGTGACAGGAACAAGGAGACTTGTGCAAGACAGCTGCAGTGGGCTTCCCAGCCCTCTGATCAAGCAAGCTGAAGACTTTTGGGCAGGAGGCTTGCTGGTGGCGTAGGTTGCCTCCAGCACTTGTTGGTATAGCTAGAGTTGTAACACTTGCCCAAGCAGAGCAAAGACTGAGAGGAGGCTAGCCAGCCCAGCTGAGAAGCATGGCTTGCCTGCAGGCACAGCTGAGAAGCAGCTGAGAGCTGTCCTGGTGGGTAGTTGTTGCTATATGCTGTCAAGTTGGCCCCAACTCATAGCAACTCTTCCTTGGGTTTCCGAGGCAGTGTCACTACAGAAGTAGACTGCCCAACCTTCCTTCCGAGGAGTGGCTGGTGGGTTTGAACTGCCAGCTTTCTGGTTAGCAGTCAAATGCCTTAGGCACTATGCTACCAGAGCTCCTGTCCTGGTGGGAAGCTGCCCTAATTGATTAAGCTGATCCTGTACTGTTATTTCCATTATTCCTGTTATTTCCAGGTTGTTTCTGGCTCCTAAATTGTAGCCTGTTACTTCCCTATTAAACTCCATACTCCTGCGTATGGTAACTTGTGTGTGGCCATTGCAACAAATTATTGAACCCAGCAGAGAAGGGGAAAGGCACATGAAAAGGAATGGTGGTGTCAAAATTGCTAAGAAGTCTGAAAAATGGAGGTTTATCTGACCACCACTTCATAGGAATCAGATTTGTGCTGATCTTGGTTCTTCTCCTAAAGTTAGAGGATTTTTGGCACTACTAGATTATATGGGAGCTCTGGTAGCATAGTGGCTAAGGCACTTGACTGCTAACCAGAAGGCTGGCGGTTCAAACCCACCAGCCACTCCTCGGAAGGAAGGCTGGGCAATCTACTTCCGTAGTGATACTGCCTCGGAAACCCAAGGAGGGGTCGCTGTGAATTGGGGCCGACTCGACGGCAAATAACAACAACAACTAGATTATATTGAGAGAAATATCAGTTTCATCCTTTTCCAAGCTTCAGATTCATCTTTCCAACTATATGCAATAGAAAGAACAACCCCCTAAATGTCTCACAGGCAATTCTAACTCATCCTAAGACTGAACTTCCTAGAAGTTAATTGGTGTCATCCACCAAACATGCAGTTTTCCAGGGAAAAGAGCTCATGGTCACTCTTCTTTTATCTCCATAATCTATCACAAAATTCCATCACCTGACAAGTGCTATTCAGGTCCATCTTCTCCTTTTCATGCCCAATGCAATCGCCTATTTCTTCTGTTGTGTCAAGGGGCTATAAATAAAGCAATAAATGACATACACACACATGTAAAATTATATGACATTCAAGTCCCATTTCCATTACTCTAAGACCACATGGTCTACTGAGAAAACCAATTGCATACAGTTTGGTAAGTAGAACAGTAATTTGCTCAACTATTCTGAGTGCTATTCTAGTATTTATTGAGTGCCTACTAAATGCCAGTCATATTTCTAGGTGTTGGAGATAGAGTGGTGAACAAGACAAAGTCTCTACCCTTGTGCTTATTATATTTTAGTGGAACAGAACAGATAATAAATGTGCATATAAAAACAATGTTAGGTAGTATTGAGTAGAAAAAGATGAGGGAGTGTTGCTACTTTAAAAAGCAGGCTCAGAGAAGGCCTTCCACTGTGTATAAAACAAAACCAAACCCACTGCCATCTAGTTGATTTCGACTCGTAACCCCCATTGGGTTTCCAAGGTGTTAAATCTTTACAGAAGTAGATTGCCCCATCTTCCTTCCACCAAGTGGCTGGTGGGTTTGAACCTCCAACTTCTGGTTAGCAAATGCCTTAGGTACTACACCACCAGAGCTCCTTTCCAGTGTGTATAAGGAGTGGCATTTGAGCAGAGAACTGAATGAAGTGAGGTAGGGAGCTATACAAAGACCTAAAAGAGCATTCCTATCAAAGCATGAAGGCCTAAAGCAGGAACAGCAAGATGCCTAGAGTTGAATGACTGGGGTTGGGGGGTAGAAGATAATCCCAAAGAGATAAGCAAAGGCCAGATACTCCTGGGTCTTCTGGGCATGGTAGAGAATTTAGGTTTTATTCTGAGCGTGCTGGGAAGCCAGTGGAAAGCTGAAGATACAGAAGAAAGAAGGGATAAAATGTTGAGAAAAATCACTCCAATGGATGGAACAGGATTTAGAGCCAAATGTAGAAGGGCTTACCCATCACTGAAGCTCAGTTTATTTCCTTAAAATACTACCTTTCTGCTCTGTATTCCTCTTCAGCCCCCAGCTGGATTCTCTCCTCCCTTTAAAATCATACTTCTCAAAAGAATTGTCTACACATATTGTATCGCTCTCTTCCCTACTTCTCTTTACAACTCCTTCTAATCAAGTTTTTGCCCAACCCATTGCATGGAAACTGCTTTTTCCAATGCCAACAAAGACTTCTGGATTACTAAATCCAATAGGCACATTTTAATCCTCATTTTAACTCGACTGGACAGTAGCATTAAACCTACTTTCTTTCTTGGCTTCCATGACACTACCCTGTGCTGGCTTTCCTTGTGCCACTCTAAGTGCTCCTTCAGTCTCCTTTGCCAGCTTATTTTTTCTCTACCTGACCTTGAAATATTGACCTTCCTCAAGTCTTGGACCTAGGCCCTCTTGTATTTCTTTAAGCCAGCGCTTGGCAAACTACTGGCCACTGACTGAGCCCATAAGGTTTCTACATTTTTTACATGTACATTTTTACATGGTTTTACATTTTTAAATGATTAAAAAAAACAAAAGCATATTTCACATGTAAAATCCCATTTCCATAAATAAAGTTTTATTGGCACACACATCCTTTCATTTACTATTGTCTATGGCTGCTTTCACACTACAGTGGCAGAGATGAGGAGTTGCCACAGAGATTTGTAACCCACAAGGCCTAAAGTATTTGCCTACTGGCCTTTTACAGGAAAAGTTTCTAGACCCCTACTTTATGCTCTCTCCTTAGGTACCATTCATTCTCATGGCTTTAATACACACTCACATACGTATATTCACCAAGTGGTATCTTGAGTTCAGATCTCTTCTATATAAGGAGGACCAGACATGAATACCAGCTGCCTATCCACTTTGATGGGAGCTCTGGTAGCATAGTGGCTAAAGCACTTGACTGCTCACCAGAAGGCTGGCGGTTCAAACCCACCAGCCACTCCTCGGAAGGAAGGTTGGGCAATCCTACTTCCGTAGTGATACTGCCTCGGAAACCCAAGGAGGGGTCGCTATGAGTCGGGGCCGACGCGACGGCACATAACAACAACAACAACAATCCACTTTGATAGCAGCTCTGGTAACATAGTGCCTAAAGCACTTGACTTCTAACCAGAAGGCTAGAGGTTCAAACCCACCAGCCACTCCTTGGAAGGAAGATTGGGCAAGCTACTTCCCTAGTGATACTGCTTTGGAAACACAAGGAGGGGTCGCAATGAGCCGGGTCCGACTGGAAGGCACCTAACAGAGCTCTGGTGGTGTAGTGCCTAAGGTATCTGACTGCTAACCAGAAGGCTGCAGATTCAAACCCACTAGCTACTCCTCGGAAGGAAGGTTGAGCAATCTACTTCGCTAGTGACACCGCCTCGGAAACCCAAGGAGGGGTCGCTAGGAGTCGGATTCGACTCCACCGCAGTGCGGAGGAGGAGAATGGTAATGTAGTAGTAGGAATTAAAAAATGTAATCAATTCACTGAATTGTAAATATTGAAGTTGTGTCGGCCAATGTTTTGATCCGCATATTTTAACAGTGACTGAAAAAAAAAAAATCCACCACTCGTTTCCACCTCTATTGCCTTCCACCCTTCCCACACATCCCTCATCCTGGACTACCGCTAATGACTCTGAAGCCAGTCTTCTAAAAAACGTAAACAAAACACTGCTACTCCCCTCTTCTGTGCCCTAAATTCCTCAACTTCTACCAAAAGCTTGTCGACGCTGCAAGATTTGCCCACCCAGCCTTTCGCGAGGGCTTCAGAGGTCAGAAGGTTACGTGGGTTGGGAGATCTACTTCACGCGGAAAGCCTCTTCCAGCCCTTGAGGCACTCGGCGCAGTCGCTGAAACGTCAGTGAAGTCAGAGAACAGGACCATTTTAACGGCGCCGGGAATATACGTAAAGGGGGCGGGACTCTGTTTTACAAATCAGACCGTGAAGCTTTGCGTTTTCTCTTTCCAGCCAGCGCTGAGCGATGGGTGAGTCTTGATCTCGTTTGCGGCCATGCTCGGAGGGGTGAGCTCAATCCGGCGCCATCCTGCCTCACAGCCAAGTTGGGAGTGCAGGCGCCCAGATCCCTGGCAACAAATAGCTATGAGGATGGGTGGTTCTCGGGTTTTGGTCGTCGAGTTCCTCCAGGGGCTGCAAGGGCGCCGAGTTGCCAGCGGCACCAACATGGCTGTCGCGGAAAGGGAGAGCCGGGCCGGGCTGCGCGTGCATGATGACACTTTGGTAATGCTGCAAATTCCCGAGTGCGCAGTGGGGAAGCCAACCTTGGAGAGCTGAGCCTGCGGCCCGCCCGGCGTGTGGGTTCTGGAGCTGGCGAGGCGCCGGTTCCGAGTTCCAGTGGCTCAAGCTTTTGCTCCTGCCCTCATATATAGGCATCTCCCGGGACAACTGGCACAAGCGCCGCAAGACAGGGGGCAAGAGAAAGCCCTACCACAAGAAGCGGAAATATGAGCTGGGACGCCCGGCTGCCAACACTAAGGTGCGTGCGTGGGCCTCACCACCCGAGATGCCGCCTTCCCCCGCAGTCCAGCGTGGTCGGGTCTTTTCAACGTGTAAATGTTGTGATTTCTTTGTAGGTAGGGTTAATGATTGGCACTGGGCAGTTTCCACACTTCTCAGTGTTCACAAATAGCTTGTGTGGTTTCTGCGCTTACACTGCTAATTTAGTTTCTAATAATGGGAGTAGGTACTGAGTACTACTACTTCAAGGGTCCTGGGAGGGAGTGGGATCCTCTCATGGTAGCCAGTTGTTGCATGGAAACAATTTTTACTATTTGGGGTCAGGGTTTCTCTCTTGGAGGTAACTAGAGTGATGAAAAAATACCCTTAGGTGTGGTTGTGGCTGTCTTGGTCACTTGGGTGCCACTTGCCAATGCTAGGACCTGTCATAGTTACACTGACTATGTTGCCTCCGTCCAGCCCAGGTTCCCCTCCTCCTTCTGTGCCCTTCTCCTTGATAACCTAGTTCTGTCTCTTGTGTTTCCCAGATTGGCCCCCGCCGCATACACACAGTTCGTGTCAGAGGAGGCAACAAGAAGTATCGGGCCCTAAGGCTGGATGTGGGGAACTTCTCCTGGGGCTCTGAGTGTAAGTAAGGCTTTGGGAGTGGGTAAGAAGTGGCATCTAAGCCTGAGTAGGTGCTTTTAGAAGAAGCCTCTGGCCCAGACCAAAACACTTGAGGAAGATATGTTTTGCTGAAGGGTGTTGTGGCTGGAGAGGTCTCCCCACCCTGATCTCTAAACTCTTAATGCTTGCATCCTCCATGATTGGAGCTAAATCTAGAGACTAAGGATGGTTGCCAGCCCATAGTGAGAGGTGTGAGTGTGAGAGAGAAGCTGATTACCCCTGGCTGGGTAAAGGCTTAGCATTCGCTTGCTGCTTTTCCTTGATAGAGGACCTCCTTAGGCCTTAGGGCAAAAGAGCCTGGAGTTGGGGGTGAGGTCATTTGGCATCTGGTTTACATGGTTTGATTCTGAATTCCTCCTGTGAGCAGGTTGTACTCGCAAAACAAGGATCATCGATGTTGTCTACAATGCATCCAACAATGAGCTGGTCCGTACCAAGACCCTGGTGAAGAACTGCATCGTGCTAATTGACAGCACCCCGTACCGTCAGTGGTACGAGTCCCACTATGCACTGCCCCTAGGACGCAAGAAGGGGGCCAAACTGGTGCGTGTTTGGGAAGCCAGTTCCCCTTTAGGGGCTATGGGGAAGGCAGCCTGACTCCAGCCTTCTTGTGATGAAATCTGTCCAGTTCTGCTACTGAAGGAAGAGAGATGAAAGTCTTTCTTTAGTGCTGAGGAAGGCTGGGGTTGGGGAGCCTCAGGGTTCAAGAAGGCTATGGTGATGTTCCTTTTTTTGATCTAGAGTTTGAGGCCCCAGCTAACCATCCATCTGTATCCCTTTTATTCAGACTCCTGAGGAGGAAGAGATTTTAAACAAAAAACGATCAAAGAAAATTCAGAAAAAATACGACGAAAGGAAAAAGAATGCAAAAATCAGCAGTCTTCTGGAGGAGCAGTTCCAGCAGGGCAAGCTTCTTGGTGAGATCTGTTGCTTCCAGGGGGAGGGGTATCACAAAGTTGTGGTGTGACTGCCAGCCATGTGGTCTGGGGTTCACCAGAAGAGTTGAATGGGTAAGGTGACCATACTATTCACTGTCCTGGGACACTTATGAATTTGAAAGGGCCTCTATTAGTGGTGGGAGCTCTGGTAGCATAGTGCCTAAGGCACTTGACTGCTAACCAGAAGGCTGGCGGTTCAAACACACCAAGCCACTCCTCGGAAGGGAAGATGGGACGATCTACTTCCTTAGTGATACTGCCTCGGAAACCCAAGGAGGAGTCGCTGTGAGTCCGGTTTGACTCGATGGCACATGACAACAACTATTAGTGGTAGCAGGGTACTACAAGCACAATTTGGAATGTTTGGCTACCCTGTTAGTAGTGAGAAGCTGACATGGAAAAAGTTGAGCAGGAGTCAATATACTTGCACTTGGAGTTTGTTCTCTGCCTGTGGGTTTTATAATTTGGGAAAGTCCATGCCCTGGCTAAGGGGGCTGTCTCAATGATGAAAACTTTGTCCAGTTCTGCTACTGACATGACTTGATGAAGAAGTATTGTCTGAGGAGACAGTGGGCTTCATGCTTGCTCTTAAGGTATCAGAGCCGACATGGACTTTTTAAAGGGATAGATAGGTTCAGGTGAGGCCACTTTGTCTTTTTGCTAAGGACCATGTCCTCTCTTGCAGCGTGTATCGCTTCAAGACCAGGCCAGTGTGGCCGAGCAGATGGCTATGTGCTAGAAGGCAAGGAGCTGGAGTTCTATCTGAGGAAAATCAAGGCCCGGAAAGGCAAATAAATCCTCCCTCCCCTCTTAGCACATGTATTAAAGGTGTTTATTCTATGTCTTGTGTTCATTTCATCTGAATGTTTGACTTATTTTCTCTGTTTGGTTGGAACTAGACTCCCACCCCTACCTCCTCCTATTCTGACCCACCTTCACCAGAGAATGCTTTGTTTGCCCCTAGGCCCTCTCTGTGAAGGCTGTTCCTTTCTGTGTTGCTAGACCATGTCTCACCCTAAAGGCCTGTTTCAGTGAGAATATAGGAATTGCCAGCAGAGAGGCTGTGTGAGGGAGGTATCCCAGCACTGGGGCCCCCTCTTAATATTGAACAATGATTGGAGGCTCAGGCCAGCCATACTTGGCTTCCATGAAGCTGGTTCTAAGGGTTTGGTTAAGCCTGGGTTCACAGATGGGGTGTTGATGGTCTGAAACCTGGGAAGTGTATTTTGATTTGTTATCTGTAGTTGTGAGCAGATTTTACATGTAAACCAGGATCCTTCAGTTTGTGAAAGTCTTTTAGTTAATTGGAGATTTACATATCCTTTCACAATCCCCTTTGAACTCTTAATTACTTCTTTACCACCTATATTAAAAATACTCAAGATTAATTACCAGTGAGTTACACATTATGAAATCTAAGTTTCTTGTCCTCAGTTTACCCTATCAATAGCATTAAATGTTTGTGCATCTACTTGGCTGTTACAACAGGACTCAAAAACAATTGATTTTACTGGATTCCTCCCTCCTTCATCAAATGTCCCTGTTTTCCTCCAATTACAGCAAATAATACTTCAGTTGCTTAAAATCTTGGGTGAGCTCTAGGTCCCTTTTGCATTTCACATTCTGTCACCAAATCTTGTTGGCTCAACTTTCAAAATTCATCCTGACCCCCACTGTCATCACTACTGTCTACCGTCTGGTCACTTTTTTTGTTCTCTTTCCCAACAGTATGCTTCGCCTGTATTTTCTCCTGATCTGATGTAAATTTTGCTTGTTAATTTTGCCCTCTTACCTATTAGAGCAACTCCAGAGAAGCAAGTATCTTACCTGCTGCGCCTCAAAAGTGCCTCCTGTTTACTAGGCATACAAATATGTGCTAAGTTAGTGAACCATAAAAAGCTTCAGGTGCCATGAAATGTAAAGTTGGCGGAAAACGGAAATACATGTCTTGGGAGCCAAAGAAATACAGAAATCTATTTGGTTGACCATCCTAAGTTGTAGACTTCAGAAGGAAGGATAGGTGAACGAGGAGATGAGCCTTTTTCGGAGTGTAAAATTTCCCAACCCTCTAAAACTTTACTTACTACCATTGGCTCTGGAGAAGCCTGACCCCACCCTCCCAGCCAGTGCTGATCTTTGTTCACCTTCATATTATACATTCTCATTAATCATGAGAGCTGTATGTTTGAATCCATCAGTAGTTCCACAGGAAAAAAAACTTGGTGATCTGCTCCCATGAAGATGACAGCCTAGGAAAACGTGTGGGGCAGTTCTACTCTAGGGTCACTGAGTCAAAATCCACTATGGCACGGAACATGTCAGCACAAAGCAACAGTATTTTGCCCTTGTCTAATTTGAGCTCTATTTCTTTTCTACCTGTAATCCATCAATGAGACCAGTGGCTTCTATCTCTTTAAATAGAGTATTCAATCCATCCACTCTCCTGCTACCGCCTTTGGTTAAGTTAACCTCTTGTTCCTTAGACATGTCTGACATTGACCTGTTTGATCATACTCCTGGGCTCTAGCCCACTCTCCTAGTGAGTCTTTATACAAACCAGATCTTGTCATTTATCTGGTTAATAACCATAAGTGGTTTTGTTAAGCTTATGATTTTACTATGATCTTCCAGGGCTTTGTAGTTGACCATTCTCTCCCTGGAGCAAAGCTTTCCCTGTAAACCCCCAAAAAAACCTCAAATACTTTCTGAATGAATGGATCTCTTTATGGGATGCTGGCTCCACATTACATAGATTTAGAAATGATCAATGTCCCATCCATAGTCACCCAGCTAGAAAGTGACAAAGCCAGGATTAGAAGCAAATTAGTTGATTATGCCAGAAGCTACACTCAACCTCCACTCCAGGGCTTCCCCCTCTTTTTCTTTGCATTTACTATCCTTTGGCCTTAACGTGCAGTTTTGGTATTCAACGACTTCAGGTGGAAGCTGAGCTTGGAAGGCAGGAATCTTAAAGGAACCCAGTAACCAATTTAGTGTTCTGTGGGGTCTTCTCCACCAGCCCATCCCTTACCCTTGAGGGAGTACTCCCAGCACTGCAGGGCCCACCCCTTCACCTGCTGTTCCTTATTTGGTTGATGGGAGAGAAGGGCTTGGCATTCAGGTCCAGATGCTGATGGTCTAGGGTGGGTGCCTAGACCTTCAGCATCTTCACATCTGAGTCTAAACCTCCAGAGTAGATTCCCAAGCCCTTGCTGCTTCATCTACTGTCTGCATGCCAATTCAATTTTAAACAAAATTGTACAAGCAATAAATGGATACATTATCGTTGTAGGAAAAAAATTAAACATTACAGATAAAAGTTTTACCAACACACACCCTTTTGACCATGAGTTCCCTCTTCAGAAGTAACTGTTGTTACCAGGGTAAGGTATATCTAAGCATTTTAATGTATGATTCTCAAATTGTGCCCAGATCAGTATCATCGGCATCACCTGGCAATGTTAGAAATGCCAACTCTAGCTCCACCTCGGATCTAGTAAGTCAGAAGAAACACTGGGTTGTCTGTTTTTTAGCAAGACCTACTGATGATGCTGATGCTCTTGTCATTTTAATAACCTTTGGCTTAAGACTCCACTACCTCCCCAGTGCCCAGGAAATTACTGTACCTGGGCGCTGCTCCGCTGTGCCTGGACTCATTTATCCTAGCTTCACCTCCCCTAAGCAGCCCATCCTACCTTCTCCCACCAAAGTGGCCACATTCCCAGCCCTGACTCGGGTCCTCCTAGCCACCTTCCTCTTCATGGTTCGCTAAGAACTCAAGGAAACGCTGCTCTAATCAACGTAGCGCTAGAAGGCAGGCCTGGGATGGGCCGGAAGATGGGCAGTGAGTGGAGGGAAGCTGACCGGAACAGGCCTGGGGGAGCAGACAGGACCGACTAGCCCCGGCTCCCTCTGCTCAGGGTTCCAGGGCCTCGTCCGCTGACTCCGCTGCCTCTTCCTCGATGCGGTTGGCGGTCTCGGGGTCGCCACCCTCCTCGTCCCGGAACCGCGGTAGATGAGGGGTTCGGGGGGGTCCTCGTGTACGGCTGAAGTTCCGGAGGCTGATAGCGGGGGAGGGCGCTGCAGCACCCAGAAAGCGGCCGAGCAGCGGGGTCTGAGTGCCTGGTCGCTGGCCCATCCCGGGGGACGCCTCCACCTGCAAACTCTGTTCTGGGTCGTCGCTCATTCTGTGGGCGGAAGGGCGGCCTCAGCGAGAAGCTGGAGACTAGAGGGGACGATTCATTGGCTCCCCAGAGAGTGGGCGGGGACTTGGGGCCGCTGGCCAGGTGAGGTCCGGCCCGGGCCAGCATGGGCCACTCACCTCAAGTTGAAGGTGGAGCCCAAGAAGGAAGGCCGTAGCGTCTCAGCCGCCGTGGCCACAGTGTAGGGCGGCTGTGCCAAGTCCTCGTCCCAATACGGATCCTTCTCGGCGGGAGGCAGGTTCTGGTACATGTCATCGACAGATAGCAGGGATACCTGGTCCAGCAGAGGGGTGGGCAGCAGGTCACCAGGACCCCTAGCCTTCTCTTCACACCTGTGCTGAGAACCAGCCGGCAAAGGGGAGTACAGAGACCTGCCCCCCAACCCCTGCACACCTGCAGGTTGCGGTCTATGAGCTGGTTGGTCTCAAAGTCATCATCATCTTCACCAAAAGGGTTGATGATCTGTTCAGCCACCTGCAAGTTGCAGAGACAGTATTTTCTGACTCAGAGCCCCACTCTCTGTCCCCAAAAGTGAGGTGGGCCCTGGGCCCAAATGCAGGCTGGCAGTGAACAAGTACCGTGCCAAGTGCAGCATGCTGTTGCACTATGACTGGATCAGCATTCCCCTCTTGCATCGGAGTAACTGCCTCTCTCCACCTCAGCCCTGGTGCCTACCATATACCCTGTTCTCTATGTGATATCTTGAGACATAAGTACCCACCTTGAGCCAGCCAGCATAGAAGAAGAACTGCAGGAGGGTGGTGAGAGGCACGTACATGTCCAGGTCTCCTAAGGGTGGGTCCAGAGGCTCCTGAGAGGCCACAGCCCCTGCCTGCGGCTCCACAAACTGGCGGCCAACCAGGGAGAGGGCAAAGAAGGAGTATACTGCTATGGTCACCACCTGGAGAGGGAGAAGCCAGGCTCAGGGCCTGGTACAGAAGAACGGGGGAAATGCTGTCCCCACCTCTAGGGACCTGTGGGGAAGTCTGACAAGTAATTAAAATATGTTGCAGGATGCAACAGCACCAGAGAGGGTAGGGTCATCTTGGTGGGGGTGGGGGGAGGTTTTGAGGATTAGCACTTGGGCTGTTCGGTGTCTCACTAGACTGAAATACCCCAGGGCGGGAATCGTGTCTCATTTGTGTCAGTATCTCATATACAGCACAATGTACAGGGTATAGTTGGCACTGGGGCAACAGAGGCAGTTACTTGGGTGTAGACGAGGGGAATACTGATCCAGTCATAGTGGAACAGCATGCTGCACTTGGCACGGTATTTGTTCAGCTCCTGGTGAACAAAAAAAAACAGGAAGAGGTCAGCAGAGGTAAGCAAGGAAGACTGAGGAGGGCAGAGGGGAGCTCAGCATAAACTAGGCGTGGGCCAGGTCTGGAGGCTCAGTCTGCTCTGAGATGTTATCAGGCTGAAGTCTAATTTAATGAACATTTAAGAGCCAGAATATTAGGATATAAATCTCCGAGCCCCACTAACTGGCTGTGTGACTTGGGCAAGTTTCTTCTCTACCCCGTGCCTCAGTCTCCTCATCTGTGAAAAGGGTATGATAATAACAGTATTATCTCATGAGCTATTGTGAAGGTTTAATGAATGAATACCGGTACAATGCTTCCATAGCACTTGGTACATAGTTGCCCTAAGTCTTAAGTGTTAACTACTAAAATCCTTATTCCAGTTGGCTAAGCTAGAGGGAGGGGGGCAGATGGTTCTAGGCTGACTCACTTCCAGGAGCAGGCAGAGAGCGATGTCATCACGGATCCGCCCATCCCTCCGGGCCTGGGCCGCCAGATTGGTGAACCAGACACAAGGGACCCAGTACTTGTTGAAGTCAGATTTCAGGCTCTCAAACTTTTTTCTCTCTTCCTGGGACATGAAACCTATGGGGGTAAAGTGGGTGGGACAAAGACCCATTGTCTGCCACCAGGGAAGATGCTGCTTTGCCATACTGCAGGGCTCCTTCACATTCACCAGCCACCCCAGGACTCGCTGCGCTGGAGTGCTCCCAGGAGGTCAGCCTTCCCCTCCCCAGGAGGCCCACAGGACGAGTCCTGGGTTTGGTCTTGGCCTCCACTTGCCCTGAGACTTTCCTACCAGGCACATACATCCAGCCACAGGCCCAGCCCCCACGGGCTCCTGGCTGTGCACCTGCATCCACCACGTGCTCCATGGTGGGGAAGCGCTTGAGCACGCGAGTGCTGACTGAGCGTAGCACCAGCACGGATGCCAGGTTGGCATAGCGGATGAGAGTGCGACGAAGCAGGCGGCCTCGCTGGTCCACGCCATGCACGCTGGCTGAGATGACACACATCAACTGGTCCGGCAGCGGGATGCTTGTGTACTGGGACCACCAACGGTTCACCACCAGTGTCACATAGAAACCTGGTTGGCCACCACGGATAGTGGAAAACAGGAAGTGGATGGAGGGCCTGGGAGTCAGCATGCCTTGCACTCAGTCAGAGAACCTGGTCCAAGCCAGGTAGAACAAAGGCAGGAGGAAGGACACAATGACTCCAATGCCCTGCCTCATTGGCTGTCGGCATACAGCCTCTTCCCCTGGTCATGCCTGCTGAGCTGGGTCAGAAGGGGGGAAAAGTGCCCACTTTCTCAGGCAAAAGGGGAAGTGGTGGCAGAGTACTGGTTAACTCTGATATCTGCTTCCCACAAGAGGAGGGAGGTGTCACCTCTCAGCTCCGCTCTGGTGCCCAGGGTGCGTTGTGAGGCCAGCAGGTCCCTGTGCCTTCTGTGGAGAGAGGGTCCAGGCATCTGCAGATCGTGGGCCTAGTACTCAGCTCCTGGGCCTGCTCTGGTTGAGTTCCAGGGTGTGCTCCTGGGGTAATTCTGACCCGCAGAGCTGCCAACCTGACCTAAAGGTTAAGGAGAATATGGGACAGAGTGGAGAGGGAGGCCTCACCCAGTACGAAGGACAAAGGGATGAGGTCCGCAGAGCGGTTGCAGTACCGGGCCACCTGAGCGTACACATGCCTCTGCTCCTGCGTCAGCAGCAGCCTGGTGAGTCAGGCAGGGGTCTAGGTTAGAGGAAGATGGGCAGCCTCACCCCCACAGGCCAGTCCTGAGATCACGACCTCACCGGTAGGTAATGCTGAGCAGAGCATACAAGACGACAAAGAGTAGGAATTCCTTGTAGAGGAGCTTGTAGATGCTTCCCCTCCAGCGGAGAAGCAGGCCAGAGAAGCCGCCAAAGCGAGCCTCTGCCACTTTGAGGGTGTATGAAACCGTCATGGTGCTGAGGGCCTGGGGAAGGAGGTCACAAGAGCTGCCCCATGGCTGTCCCCTTCTCCGGGAAGCCTTCTCCTTAGCTTGCCTTCCCATCCCCACACTTGGCTCCCCAGGCAATCTCCCTTCAACTTTGGTCAACAAATCCCAGCCTTCATCCCAACCTCTCCCTGCCTCTCCCCCCACGTAGTGGTACATGGGTCAAGCCGGGATGAGGGTGGGCAAGGGAGAGCTGAGGTCTATGCCCTTCTTGTACATGAGGTTTCCCAGGCCCCTCTTTTACCAGCAAGGTTAGGAGTAACAAGACTGAACCCCTAAGGACAGAGATCCAACTCCAGCCCAGACCCACCTATCCCTTGGGGCCTTGCTCCCAAAGCTGATTAGCTGGTCTCCCAAGGCCCAGAATATTCTCCCTCCCACCCACCCGCCTTCAACTCAAACCTGCCTACCTGCTCTGGGCAGCAGCCTGTGCTGAAGTAGGAGAACTGGGCTAGCCTTCACCCCTATAAACTTAAGTATGTCCAGAGTCCATAAAGTTAGGCTGGACTATGATTGATGGATTGAGGCTATCACTCAGCTTCCCCAATCCTGGGAACTGGGTGTATCTCCCTACCCCTGCAGGGCTGGGCTGGCCTTTGAGTGGCAGAACTACCATCTGCACTGACCCCATAGCTCACATGGACCACAGTATGTCCTTGAGGCCAGGATGATAGGAATTATTGTCCCACGCTCCAGGCGAGTTGACAGATGCATGATATACTGTTATAATAATAACAACTGGTAGTCACTGAGCACTGACTAAGTGACAGGCTCTGTGCCAAGGGTACTACTATATCACTCTCTCATGGAATCCGTATTACAACCCCAGGAGGTCGGAATTACCCCATTTCACAGATGAGGCTCCAAATGATAAATGACTTGCCCACGATCACACAGGTAAGATACATTGGAGGCTGGATTTAAAGCTAGAGCCAATGGACTTCAGAAGCTAAAAGCAGCCAAACTGGGCCAAGATAAGGGCTGGAGCTCCAGAATCAGGGTCCTGGCTACACTGCCAGGCTTCTCATCCAGGCTCTGGGAGTCCCGACCATGACCTTTCCCACCCCTTGCAACAGGGCTGATGAGGCCACAGATCTGGGGACTCAGGCCTAGGGAGGTAGGACATCCTGGCTCCTAGGGTTGCCCAGGACCTTGGGTGACCACTTTCAGCCTGGGCCTCAATTTCTTCATTTGTCAAACAAAGGAAATAATACCAAAGGCACTGAAAGAATTAGAAGTAAAAACCTCAAAGTGGGAGAAACAGGTAACTCAGTTACAGCTCCCAACACACACACACACTCAGTGCTGAGGTCCCTCTGCAAAAATCCAGGAGTAGTGGTCCCACTGCTGTCCGTTCTTGGAAAGCAGTTTCCTGACACTGTGGGATGGTTCTACCATGCAGGTGTTCCCTAAAGTAAGGAAGTGTGGTGCGGTGGTTAGGAATACAAGTTGGAAGTCAGACAAGCTTGGGTTTGATTTCCAGCTCTCTGTGGCCTTATGTAAGTTACCCATTGGTCCCCTCTGAACCTCAGTGTGGTGCAGTGAATTACTTGATATGGCTTTTCTAGCCATGGTCTTTGTGGCTTTCACCAGATGGTGGAGCTATGCAAATGTAAGGTGCTTGTGGCCTACCAAGGAGACTGGACAGCTTGTGAGTAACGTAAAATAAGGTACATGGCACCCTTGTGGAGGTGGGACCATGCAAATAAGGTATATAGGACCTTAATGTGGGGATTGGTCAGTTTTGCCATTCTGCTATGCTTTAAGTGAGCCCCCCTAGAGGCCGAAGGGGGGGATCTCACTGCCATCGAGAAGAGCACATCCTTGGACCCGAGATCCCTGCGCTGGACCTCCTTGACAGAGAGACAGCTGCACTGGCAGAGACCACTGGCTGAGATGACCAGCTGAGACAACAGCAAAACAACCAAGAAGCATGAGACAAAGCAGTGGGTTGCTGGCCCACGGAGAGGGAAAGCTGAGTGCCTTTGGGCAGGAGGCTTGCTGGTGGAAACTGGGGTGCACTAGGTAAACCTCTTGGCAGAGCTAAAAGAGCTTTGTAACACTTGCCCCAGCAGGACAGAGGCCAGGCCTAGAGGCCAAGGGAGAAAGAAGCATGCCTGAGGGCAGAGCATATAGGAGACTGTCCTGATCAAAGAATTGTACCTGAGCGCATTTCTGAACCTGAATTGTAGCCTGTTACTTCCCTATAAACCTCATGACCGTGAGTATTGTCTGTGAATTCTGTGTGGCCATTGAAATGAATTACGGAACCCAGCAGTGAAGTAGTGAGTGCATGGGAAGAACAACTGGTGTCAGAATTGGTAAGAAGGTTGGAGGGTAGCAGCATGTCTGGCCTCATAGGAGTAAGCCTTGGGTTGCCAATGGTGATTCTTTATCTCTCCCACGAAGTTAGAGGAAGTCAGAAGATGTTGCCTCCATGCTCTCCTCCCTTTTTTTGTTGTTGTTGTCAAGTCAATTTCAACTCCTAATAACCCTATAGGACAAAGTAGAACTGCCCCATAGTGTTTCCAAGGCTGTCAATCTCTACAGCAGCAGACTGCCACATCTTTCTCCCACAGAGCAGCTGGTAGGTTTGACACTGACCTTTCCGTTAGCCTCCAAGCACACTTCAGCCACTGTACCACCAGGGCTCCTTCTGCAGGCATCCAGTGATATAAAAACCTAACCTGTTCCTGTTTCCATCTACAGACCTTTCAGAACCAGCTTGACACTTCCTGTCAGAACAGCCCTTCAGAGATGAGGCGGCAGAGACCTTTTCTCTGATCACCCCCAGCTTGTCCCCAGGCCAAACAGTGCCGTGCCCCAGCTTTGAAGCTGGATACTCTAGGCCCTCTGAGATTACCATGGCTTCTCTCCACCACACCCCTCGAATCATAGGCAGATCTCCTCATGTGCCCTTTCTCTCTCAGGCCTCGTCCACTTACAGCTCCCACCCCCCTCACCAGCCTCTGGCCTTTACCGAAACTTCCAGGTCCTGTTCCAGCAGAGCATCTTTCCTAGATTACTCCTCAAAGCCCTCTAGGTTTCCTCTCTTGTAACAGTTTTGTCACACTGCTCTGTGATCCTCTTACAAGGAGGTCATCCCTTCAGCCCAGCAGCTCCGGAGGCCAGGATTGGATCTGACTCACCTCAGTAAAGCCCAGGAGCACTTGAAACCAGTAAGGTCCTTTCTCTCTCTCTCTTTTTTTCTGGGGTCCCTTTTAACCTAAAACAAATCTGGTTCCATCCCCCCTTTTTTTAGCAAGATTTCCAGGTAGAGCAAGTCTGAAAACCTCCGGGCCTGACTGCAGTTATGTTCTTCTTCCAGGCCCAGGCAAGGTGTTAATATGAGGAAAGACCAGGGCTCTGTGTGTGTGTCCTGGAGGTCTGGAAGACCCAGACCTGGGTTAGAGAGGGAGAGACACCAGCTGGGACCTTAGCTGCAGTGGCCACCCAGTCCCGCCCCAAGCTCTATCTGTGCCTTCCCTAGATCATTCTGGGTTGCTTAGCACTTAAAGATTTTCTTATACCTGGGAAACCAGGCCCTAGGACTGGGGGCACTCAGGCCCTCGGGCTGGCTCTCCCCTAGGGCAACCCAGCAGGCTGTATTTCAATCCCCTGCCCTATCCCCATCTGTGGCCCTCATGTCTTCCTCTTACCAGCAGCCTGGACTACTGGGCTGTGAATTTCCCACAGAACCATGGATAAAGGTACTTGACCCAACCTCTCCCCAAGGAAGGGGGCAGTCCCCAGGCCCCCTCCCAGTCCCTCCCTCATAAGTCACTTTATCTTTATTCCCAGCTGTTGGGGGACACATTTAAGGTCCAGGAGAGGGAACAAGTCAACCTGTAAATCACCTGCCCCACCCTCCGATCCTCCTCCAGCTCCTGCCTCTCCCTCTACTGGTCCTGCCCAGCAGTGTCCCTCTCTCCTCCTCATAGCTGAGAGCTGTTTTGATGGCGTGGGAGTTAACAGCATGGAGTCTAGAGCTAGACAGTCCAGATTCTTCAATCCCACTCCACCACAAACTAGCTTTGGGACCTTGGACCTTTAATCTCTCTGTGCTTAATATCCCCATAAGAAATGAGGGTAACACCTACCTGATAGGGTTTCAACCCTAACTCAGGGCAACTCCATGTAAATCCAAGTAGAACTGTACACAATGAAGTTTTTAAGGGCTGATTTTTGGGAAGTAAATCGCCAGGCCTATCTTCTGAGATGAACCCAAACCTTTAACCTTTTAGTTAGCAGCTGAGTGTGTTAACTCTTGCATCACGCAGGGACTCCCGAATAGCACACCATCATCATCTCACAACTGTCGAGTTGGATCCGACTCATAGCGACCCCTCCTTGGGTTTCCGAGGCAGTATCTCTACAGAAATAGACTGCCCAACCTTCCTTCCGAGGAGTGGCTGGTGGGTTTGAACCGCCAGACTTCTGGTTAGCAGTCAAATGCCTTAGGCACTATGCCACCAGAACTCCTGAATATCATATAGTAAGCACTAACTGCTACTGTAGCTAGAAGTGCCACTCAGCTCTTGTCTGGCTTTAGCACCATCACCTCTGTAGCCATAGAGGATGCTGGAGATCTCCGTATTACTAAATCCAATGCCCCCTCCTGAATCCTAACCTTACTTGTTATTTCTTATTCTTGAAAGATTCTCCTCCCTTGGCCTCTGTGACCAGAATTTCTGTCAAGAGATCCTGACTCTGAGCTACCAAAGGAACAGAGAGTATGAGACATGTGCTCAGCTAGGGGCACCATATCCTATAACATCTTTGGTGGGATGAAGACTGTCTTAGTTATCTAAAAAACAAAAAACCAAACTCACTGCCATCGAGTCAATTCTGACTCATAGTGACCCCCATTGGGTTTCCAAGGTGGCAAATCTTTATGGAAGCAGATTGCCCCATCTTCCTTCCACAGAGTGGCTGGTGGGTTGGAACTGCCAAACTTCTGGTTAGCAGTCAGATGCCTTAGGCACTGTGCCCCCAGAGCCTCTTAGTTCTCTAGTGCTGCTATAACAGAAATCCCACAAGTGGATGGCTTTAACAAACAGGCATTTATTTTCTCAGTTTCATAGGCAAGAAGTCCAAATTCAGGGCACCAGCTCTAGAGGAAGGCTTTCTCTCTCTGTTGGCTCTGGGAAAGGTCCTTGTCTCCTTCCAACATCTCTGGGCCCAGCATCCCTTGGAGATCTCCACATGTCTTGGCATCAATTGTCCCCTGGGTCTAGGAGGTTCTTCTCACACAGTGTCCCAGGGTCCAAAGGATATGCTCCATTTCTGGCTCTTCTTTCTGGGTGGCAGTAGGTCCCTACTTCTCTCTGCTCACTGCTCTCTCCTTTTTATCCCTCGTAGGATAGAAGGTGATGCAGGCCACCTCCCAGGGAAACTCCTCTGCCATCTGATCAGGGCTGTGACCTGAGTAAGGGTGTTACTATTGTTGTTAGGTGCTGCCAAGTCGGTTCCCACTCCTAGTGACCCCTGTACAACAGAACAAAAGGCTGCCTGGTCCTGCACCATCTTCAGTCATTGACATGCTTGAATCCACGGCTGCAGTCACTCGGTCAAGCCATCTCATTGAAGGTCTCTTTTGATGCTTCCCCTCCACTTTTCCAAACATAATGTCCTCCAGGGACTAGTTTCTCCTGATAACTTATCCAAAGTATGTTGCTATCTTCACTTCAAAGGAACATTCTTGCTGTATTCTTCCAAGATGGGTTTGTTCATTCTTTTGGCAGTTCATGGTATATTCAATATTCTTTACCGACACCATGATTCAAATGCGTAGATTTTTTTTTTTTTTTTTGTCTTCCTTATTCGTTGTCCAGTTTTCACATACATATGATGTGACTGAAAATACCATGACTTGAGTCAGGAGCACCTTAGTCAGGTGATATCTTTACTTTTTAACACTTTAAAGAAGTCTTTCTGCAGCGGATTCACCCAGTGCAATATGTCATTTGACTTCCTGACTGCCACTTCCATGGACATTAATTATGGATCCAAGCAAAATGAAATCCTTGACAACTTCTATCTTTTCTCCTTTTATCGTGATGCTGCTTATTGGTCCAGTTGTGAGGATTTTCATTTTCTTTATGTTGAGGTGTAATCCATACTGAAGACTATAGTCTTTAATCTTCATCAGTAAGTGCTTCAAGTCCTCTTCACTTTGAGCAAGCAAGTTGTGTCATTTGCATATCATAGGGAGTTTTTTAATTGTAATTTAGGTAAAAGTTTACAGAGCAAATTAGTTTTCCATTTGACATTTTATGCACATTTTTGTTTCATGACATTGGTTGCAATCCCTTCAATGTAACAACACTCACATAGTTGCAGGGCCTGGCAAACTCAAATTGGCAGGCAGATGACCAAGCTGCTGTCTCAAGTTCAGGGGTGAGATGATGATGAACCAAACGCAGGACCAGAGCCAGAGAGAGAACTTTCCCAGAACATTCACTTATATACCCTCATGGAAACTAAGGGTGGTGTCTTGAGTCACTCCTTCCAGCAAGGTGGAACTCAAGATACATGCCACCTTAAACAGGCACGGAGACTAGAATTTACAATACATCACAAAATGGAGGATTATGGCTAGAAGGGCCACATTAAGCAATTGACTACACTATAGGGCACAAGTAGGGATTTCTTGTAGTGGGTTGGCCATGTAGCTATCTTTAGAATTTCTTGGCATAGATATATGAGTGCTTCAAGCATTGCAAAATGTGGGAAAATCTCAACTGGTATTCCATCACTTCCTGGAGCCTTGTTTTTCACCAATGCCTTTAGTGCAGCTTAGACTTATTCCTTCAATGCCATTGGTAAGGGTGTTGTATCTCACCCTGATCTCCTTACAACTGACTGGCTGATCACATTATGGGGGGTGATTACATCATGACACAATTCTCAAACCACTGAGAATCATGATCCAGCCAGGATGACACGTATTTCCAGAGGACACAATTTAATTCATGGCAGAGACAGAGAGAACTCAGAAAAACCTCAACTTGGGTAGAAGTTTTGAGAATCTTGGGGGTAGGAGAAAGGGGCAGTATTAGGGGAGAACAGTTCATAACACAGGGAACCAACTGCTGCCAGAAATACCAGGCGGTGGTGAGTAGTGGAATCGGACAGTCTTGGGTTCAGATCTTGACTCTGCCCATTTGGTAGCTGTGTGTGAGCTTGGACAAGTTGCTTAACCCACCCTGCATCTCAGCTTCCTCATCTGTAAAATGTGGTTAATAATCACATCCGCCTCATGAAGTTACTGTGAGGAATCAATAAGATAAACATACACACACACAAAGATAAATGCTTAGCCCAGCACCTGGTATGTGACAGGGTCATGTTGTTGTTGTTGTTGTTATGTGCCGTCAAGTTGGACTTGACTCACAGCGACCCCTCCTTGGGTTGCTGAGGCAGTATCACTACAGAAGTAGATTGCCCCATCTTCCTTCCGAGGAGTGGCTGGTGGGTTTGAACCGCCAGCCTTCTGGTTAGCAGTCAAGTGCCTTAGCCACTATGCTACCAGAAGGTCATAAGATCCATTAAAAGTCAGCATATGTTACTCAGAGGGAGGGGGCAGAGGCAGGCTGTCAGGTCCTTAAATTACAGCATCCAGGAGGACTCCCTCCTGCTACCTAGAGTCCTGGAGGTGGGCTCAAAAGCCTTGCTAACCTCCCAAGGGGAGAAGACAGTAGACCTCAAAAAAGGACAGACATCCATCAATAGATGAACAGATAAACAAAATGTAGTGGGTTGTATATACATACAACGGAATATTGCTCTGGCATAAAGAAAAATGAAGTCCTGGTACATGCCACAACATGGATGAACCTTGAAAACAGGCGAGTAAAAGGAGTCAATTACAAAAGGACAAATATTGTATGATCTCACTTTCATGAAATAGACAAATATATAGAAACCAAAGCTATTAGGATGGGAAGGAGGGGAAAAGAGGGAGTTCTTATGTAGGAAACACTGAGTTTATGTTAATGGTGTTGGGATAATTCAGAAAAGGATAGTGATAATGGTTGCTCAACATGAAGAAGGTAATAAATGTCACAGAATGACAGATGTCACAATTGTTGAACTGGCAAATTGTTTTGCATTTTTTTTTGTTTGTTTGTTTTTTAGAGGGACAGATAGGAAAAGGGAAACAGGGGAGTAGGCTCACAGTCCCAGCCTGGGTCTGAGGCCACCTAGCCCATCCAGGAAGGCATGGGAAGACAGCAGGAAAACCCAGTGAAACTTCATTTCATTTCTGAGTGGAGGCCTGTATTAGGCTGCTATAACAATTTGATGGCTTAAAGCAACAGAAATTTATTCTCTCACAGTTTTGGAGGCCGGAAGTCCAAACTCTGGCATTTCTTGCCTCTTGCAGCTTCTGATGGCTGCAGACATTCTCTGGCTGTGGCCACATCACCCTAATCTCTGCCTCCATCTTCAAATCACCTTCTCTTCTGTGTGTCTGTATAAAATGTCTCTGCTTCTCTAGTGACATTTGTCACTGGATTTCAGGTTCACCCAGATAATCCAGAATGATCTTTAGTTGATCTCAAGATCCTTAATTTAACTGCTTCACAAAGATCTTTTTTCCAAATAAGGCGATATTCATAGGTTCTAGGGATGAGGACATGAACATATATTTTTTGGGACCCTATTCAGTCTACTAGGAGCTCTGATAGCATAGTGCCTAAGGTACTTGACTGCTAACTAGAAGGCTGGTGGTTCAA
>NW_006921957.1:2808065-2849260 GCF_000298275.1 Orycteropus afer afer
TGGCGGTTCAAACCCACCAGCCACTCCTCGGAAGGAAGGTTGGGCAATCCTACTTCCGTAGTGATACTGCCTCGGAAACCCAAGGAGAGGTCGCTATGAGTCGGGGCCGACTCGACGGCACACAACAACAACAACAACAACAAACCTAGATGAGTCCTTTCAGTGGACTAGGGCGTTAACTGTGGACAAATGGACTTTATAGGCTTGGGAACATCAGATTCTGAGCTTGTCAGTGAGGCCCTCAAATTGTAGGTACCAGATCTTCTGATAATCCCCTCAGCCAAAACTTTGCCATAAATTGAGGCATTTTGCTTTATTTTCCAGATACAAAATTGAATATGCTTGTCTTCGTTTCTATGACAGAAATACCACAAGTGGCTAGCTTTAACAAACAGAAATTAATTTTCTCAGCTCAGGAGGCTACATGTCTGAATTCAGGGCACTGGCTCGAGGGGAGGAAGGCTAGGTCTCTGTCCACTCTGGGGAAAAATCCTTATTTCAGTTTTGCTCCCCAGTAATCCTTGGAGTTCCTAGGTTTATAGACTGGTCTGCCTCCGTTGTCTTCAGATAATATGCATCTCCCTGTATCTGCTTTCTTCAGTGCCTAATCTGTTCTTTTATATCTCAAAAGTAATTGGTTTAAAACACACCCTACACTGACATGACTTCATTAACATAACAAAGAAAATGCTATTTCCAAGTGGGATTACAGCCACAAATATAGAGGTTAGGATTTACAGTTTGTATTTTTTGGGGGACACAATTCAATCCATAGCAATGCTCTTTCAACTATTCATACCTCAGCCTCATTTCCCCTGGGGATTTGTCATTTCTAACCCCACCACTGCCATCTCCCCCTGGAAAACTGCTGACCTGCAGGATAAAGATCAAACTTCTGAGCATGACGCTTAAGTGCTTCCTGCCCATCTTCATGCCTTATTTCCCCCTTAGTCATCATGAGCTACTAATATTTCCCCACATCTCAGGCTGTCTGGAGTCTCCCTTCAGTGGCCATGAAAGGCAAGGCTGGAGAAGTAGCCATTTGTAGGACTGAGAGGGGATTGGGTGAAATCCCTTGGTCATAGAGGGAGGAGTGAATGGAGATGAGATTAGCAAGGCAAGGTGGCAGAAATCCCAACAAGAGAGATTGTAACCCAGACCAGGGTGTGAAGGGATGATGGATTGAAGTGGATAGATTTCGCAGACATTTGGGAGAGAAAACTCACAGAAAATGGGTGCTCAATAACTGTTGACTTTCCTGGCCACTCTTCTAATGGAGGCTCTTGGGATACTCTTCTGTTTACTTCCTTCATGGCACTTTTCACAATCTGCAATTACTTTGTTTACATACTTGCCTATTGTCTGTTTCCGTCAAGCAGAATGTAAAATAAATGAGTGCTGCAATCTTGGCCAGTCTTATTTGAAAGAGTGTGCTGGTATTTTCAATGAATTCTTGAGGACCAAGCGGCTTAGTAATTGATGTACAGTGTGAGGGCAGAGAGGTGAGAAGTACTACACGGCCAGGTGGCACGTGATCCTGCGACAAACACCCCAGAGAGACCCCATACCTGTCTCTGGCCCTGGGAAGATGAGAATTGAGGAGGTGTCTAGGGGGCCAGATGGTCCTCAGACCAGCTGTCCAACTGCCCATCGCTAGCTAGCATTTGAGAAATCGCATTCTTGACTTTCTGGTTGCTGAACCAGGGTGTTTTCAGACGAAGGGAATAAGGGGCCCCGCTGGAGCCCGTGATTCTCATGAGTGTGACAATGGTAGCAGATGTGACGAGGAGCACGGTAGAATCCTTGAAAACAGGTTCCATCGACCCCAGAGCACAGCATAGCCTTCCCTGGGCCAGGCAAACCTCCTCGGGAGCGTACAATCCCACCCAGTCCCTAAAGGCGGCAGCACTGAGCTACGCCTGGAGGCTCTGAACCAGGGCGTGGGACGCACTCACGATCTCTCGTACTGAAAGGGGAGTGAGTGTTGGTGACGTGCCCCGGCGAAAGCGAGCGCCGGCTCCGACTCTGCCTTCCCGCCTGGAACGCTGGTCCATTTAGTTGCTGGGGAGACCACCCTAAGTGCCGGGTTCCCACTCGGATGGAGGAAGAAAGTAGCCCCCATTAACGAGCCTCACAGTTTCCAGGAGTGGGGTGGGTGGGCGAACCGGGAAACAGTTGGCCCCCATAGCCTGGGCGTACAAACGTGTAAGTGACTGGCAGTATGGCTGCGCCTTTAAGGAGTAAGCAGGAGGCGGGGCGTCGAAGTGCGCTAGGTGGAAGGAGGAGCTTCTTGGTGAAGTTAGGCCTGAGAAGGGGCGTGGCTTCTTGGTGACTTGTCGCCAGGAATGGGGCGGGGCTCTCGGTGACGCGACACCGGGAAGGGGGCAGGCTTTCATTGATAAAAACTCCGGGCTCCGGCAGGCGCGAGCGCAGAGTAGCAAATCCAGGCAGCGCCGCACGCGGCCGGGGCCAGGCAGAACAGAGATCAAGCCGGGCCCGCGCTGCGACGCGCCGCATGGAGCCCGCCGCCGGCTTCCTGTCCCAGAGCCCCTTCCCACGTGTGGGTGCCCCGCCCTCGCCCCCTGCCGGGCCCGGGCCGCCTCAGAGTGGGGTGCCTGGATCTGACCTGGAGGTGCTGGCCGGGACACCGGCGCCAGACCCTGGGCGCCTCATCACGGACGCGCGCAGCGGCCGCACCTACTTCAAAGGTCGCCTCTTGGGCAAGGTGGGTCGGGAGCTGCCCGGGAGGTGATACTGGCAGGGAGAGGGACCCTGCCGGCCTTTTTCCCAGCTCCGTGCCAGGCGGGGACGCTTGTCCCCGGCGCGGGGATGTGTACAGACCAAAACCTGGACTCCCTGTGAGCGCCCTGTCTGGTGCTCTCTCCAAATAGGGCGGCTTCGCCCGCTGCTACGAGGCCATTGACACAGAGACTGGCAGCGCCTACGCGGTCAAAGTCATCCCGCAGAGCCGCGTCGCCAAGCCGCATCAGCGCGAAAAGGTGAGTCCAGGCCCCGCGGACCCGGGGTGGTGTTGGTGGGTGGAGACCATGCTGCGGGGGCCGTTGAAGAATGACGACCCCCCTGCGCCCCCATCACAGATCCTAAATGAGATTGAGCTGCACCAAGAGCTGCAGCACCGCCACATCGTGCGTTTCTTGCACCACTTTGAGGATGCTGACAACATATACATTTTCCTGGAGCTCTGCAGCCGAAAGGTGATGCAGGTGGAAGTGGGGTAGGGAAAGGGGCCTTAAAAGACTCAAAGCTTGGGCCTTGTCCCTCCCTCAGGGAGCACAGATTGGGGGAGGGTCAGGCAGGGCAGTGCAGAGGCTGAGGCTATGGCTCTTTGCAGTCCTTGGCCCACATCTGGAAGGCCCGGCACACCCTGTTGGAGCCAGAGGTGCGTTACTACCTGCGGCAGATCCTTTCTGGTCTCAAGTACTTGCACCAGCGTAGCATCTTGCACCGGGATCTCAAGCTGGGTGAGACTCCTGGGCCAGTAGGATGAGAGGGTGGAGAGAGAGGGAGGAAGGAGTCTGACACACCTCTCTACTATCCTCCAGGAAATTTTTTCATCACTGAGAACATGGAGCTGAAGGTAGGGGATTTTGGACTGGCAGCCCGATTGGAACCCCCAGAGCAGAGGAAGAAGTGAGTGTTGAGGAGACAAGTGGCCACGGTCTGTGTGTAATGTACATGATGTGATGTGCGTGACAGTGAGTGTATATGTGTAGGAGGCAAGGTGACTGCTGGATGTGTGCGTATGATAGAAGGGGAAGGGGATGATGAGTTGTTTACGTACAAAGGTGGAGGTGGCAGCCTGGGTTACTGGGACTGGCAGAGAGGTTGAGGGCCCTACAGATGTGTGACACAGATGGAATAGATGACCCTGAGTTTCTGAGACAGATGGAGGTTTGAGGGTTCTTGTAAGTGTCTGACTGACCCTGTGAGTAGACAAGGGGAAGGTGCCACAGTCATTGTGTGTGTGTGTGTGTGTGTGTGTGAGAGAGAGAGAGAGTGTAGGAATGGTAGAATGTGGCACCCTGTGAGTGTGTAAGAAGACCCTGCTGTGGCCACGGTGATTGGGTGTTCATGACACAGATTGTGTATGGCACATGAGTGTTTATGGGGGATGTGACAGCTGGTGTTGGTGTATGTGTAGCACAGACCATGGGAGGTGACAGTCTCTATGGGTGCCTGACAGACGGCATCAGGGGGAGGGGGAATCAGTGATGAGCTCTCTATGTTGACCCTGGAGAGGAAGCTGGGTGGGGGGTCAGGGGCTCCCCCTGTCCTGCAGAGCAGCTGAGCAGCTGGGCCAAGCGGGTGGGCAGGGACTCAGCTGCCATACCCAGCATCCATTGTCCCAGGACAAGCAGGAGCTCTTTTGCCTTTGGTGACAGGCAGCTGCTTTGTCTGGACTCACAGCGGGGGCAGGGATGGGAGGGGCGCTGCAGTGCTGGAGCTGAGCCTTCCCTCTTCCCCCTCCTCCCTACCCCCTTTCAGGACCATCTGTGGCACCCCCAACTATGTGGCTCCAGAAGTGCTGCTGAGACAGGGCCATGGCCCTGAGGCAGACGTGTGGTCACTGGGCTGTGTCATGTGAGTCCCAGAACAGAGGAAGATGTGGGTGCGTGCAGGGGTGGGGTGTACCCTCCACTTTACTCCTGACCTCTTTTTCCCTACCCCATAGGTACACATTGCTGTGTGGGAGCCCCCCCTTTGAGACAGCTGATCTGAAGGAAACATACCGCTGCATCAAGCAAGTTCACTACACACTGCCTGCTAGCCTCTCACTGCCTGCCCGGCAGCTCCTAGCTGCCATCTTACGGGCCTCACCCCGAGATCGCCCCTCAATTGACCAGATTCTACGCCATGACTTCTTCACCAAGGTCTGTGGCTCACCAGACACCCAAAGTCCAGCCTCCCTGTCCCCAGGGAATTGAATGGGGCCAGGTGACAGGACCCCTGGAGCCTCTCTTCTCTGTTCACATGACTCCCCTCCCTAGGGCTACACCCCCGACCGGCTTCCTGTCAGTAGCTGCATGAGGGTCCCAGACCTGACACCTCCCAACCCAGCTAGGAGTCTCTTTGCCAAAGTTACCAAGAGCCTCTTTGGCAGGAAGAAGAACAAGAGTGAGTCTGGGGTGTCAGTGGATTGTGGGTAGAGTTGTCAGTATACTGAGTTGCGGGGGCTGTGAACTCCTGGGGACAGCATGTGTTGTATGGACATCTGTGTATGCTCATCTCTCTGTGTGTCATCCCTGTGGGAAGCAGGGGGTGGGCAGGGCAGGACACTGATCTCCCCAACCTCCTGCCTCCCAAGGTAAGAACCATCCTGAGGAGCGGGATGAGGTCTCCTGTTTGGTGAGTGGCCTCATGCGGACATCCATTGGCCATCAGGATGCCAGGCCTGAGGTGAGGTGCTCACGTGGGCAATGCCCCTTGACTCATCCTCCCTTGTAGCTGCAGGAAGCCTGGGATAAAAGGCCAGTGAAGCATCCAGCCTCGTGGTAGCTTAATTGGCTGTGTCTCATTAGCCAGGCGAGGCTGACCTGGGGTGCCCTGGGAGCCAGGGCAGGGCTGGGCCATGGACTCCCAAGGATCTGTATTTTGGGGCTTATCACTGCCTTATTCTACCCAACCTCCCAGACTCCAGTAGCTTCTGGTCCAGCCCCTGTCAGCCTGGTAGAGACAGCACCTGAAGACAGCTCGCCCCGGGGGACGCTTGCAAGCAGTGGAGATGGTAAGGAGACAGGGAGGATGAGAGGGGCTAGGGGTTGCTGGGCCTGAGACCCAGGCTTAGATGAATGGAGAGGGCAGAGGGACTAATGCTTAATTCCCAGCGTCCTTTTTCCTTTCAGGGTTTGAAGAAGGTTTGACTGTGGCCACAGTGGTGGAGTCAGCCCTCTGTGCTCTGAGAAACTGTGTGGCCTTCATGCCTCCAGGTAAGGCAGGGGTCTAGTATGTGGGAATGATGGTGAGAGTTCTTTGGCTATCAGGCCAGGAACAGGTCTTCACTTCCTCCCCTCTTATGACAGCGGAACAGAACCCGGCCCCCCTGGCACAGCCAGAGCCTCTAGTGTGGGTCAGCAAGTGGGTTGACTACTCCAACAAGTTTGGCTTTGGCTATCAGCTGTCCAGCCGTCGTGTGGCTGTGCTCTTCAATGACGGCACACACATGGCCCTGTCGGCCAACAGAAAGTAAGTACTGTCATGGGGTGCCTTGTACCCCGCAGGGCTGTACCTTGGTGTGTGCTGGGTTCAAGAGCTTGAGGTGTCTCGGGGCAGGGGCATTGAGGCAGAGCTCCCTCTGACCTCTGCCCTCTGCCCCCAGGACTGTGCACTACAACCCCACCAGCGCAAAGCACTTCTCCTTCTCTGTGGGTACTGTGCCCCGGGCACTGCAGCCGCAGCTGGGTGTCCTGCGGTATTTTGCCACCTACATGGAACAGCACCTCATGAAGGTGTGTGATCTGAGGTGGGGCAAACGGAGGGCTTCCACATCCTGATCCCTTCCCATTCCCCTTTGTGGGGTGAGGAGATGTGCTCAAAGCTAGAGGCTGAACCTCTAAGGGAAGTAGCGATGGGAAGGGGGCCTGATTCATGCTCTTGCCCCCAGGGTGGAGATCTGCCCAGTGTGGAAGAAGTGGAGGTCCCTGCTCCCCCATTGCTGCTGCAGTGGGTCAAGACTGATCAGGCCCTACTCATGCTGTTCAGTGATGGCACTGTCCAGGTAAGAGCTGGTGCTAGGGTTGGGGGCAAGGTCTGGGAGGCCCAGGGAGACTGGTCCTGGAGCTGAGGCCCTGCTCATGCTGCTCTCCTGTGCACAGGTGAACTTCTACGGGGACCACACCAAGCTGATCCTCAGTGGCTGGGAGCCTCTCCTCGTGACTTTCGTGGCCCGGAATCGCAGCGCTTGTACTTACCTTGCTTCCCACCTTCGGCAGCTGGGCTGTGCCCCAGACCTACGGCAGCGGCTCCGCTATGCTCTGCACCTCCTGCGGGACCGCAGCCCTACCTAGGACCCAACCTGCAGAGCTGGCCCTGACCTAAGCCCTCTGGCCTGAGGCCTGTGCCTGTAAGGCCAGGACCCTTGCCTTTGTGCCCCCTCCTCTCCCTTTGGTGCCTCACTGGGGGCTCTGGGCTGAATCCCTCAGGGAATCAGGGACCAGCTTTACTGGGGTTGGTGGCTGCCTGCCCTCGCTGCCACCTTCCCCTTCTCCAAGACAAGCCTGAGCCTTAGCCCCCAGCTAGGGGGTGTTATTTATGGACCACTTTTATTTATTGACAGACATTTATTTATTGGGATGTGAGCCCAAGGGAGGGCTTCCTCCTGGGATAATAAACCGTTTTTGCAGAACTTGGAAGCTTCCTCACTCGCAATAGAGCCCGTGGACTGTGGCCACCGCAAAGAGCGAGGCGTTGGTGAAGGCGGCAGAGGCCAGCCCGTCACTTGCGGCGTCCCAGAGCGCGCGGCTCACTACGCGCACGTCCTGGCCAGCGCGCGGCCCCAGCACCACACTGCACACCAGCTTGTAGCGTGGAGGGCTGAGCTCCCGCAGGCGCAGGCGCACTTGCTCGCAGAGCTCCCGTGCCAGCGGCCCAGCCTCGGAGCCAGAGTAGGATGTGTTGCTCAGCCCCGCGGCTAGTGCCGCCTCCAGGGCACGCTGTGCCAGGGCAGCCTGCCAACGCTCCCCAGGTGCAGGCTCCGTGCGGTATGAGGGTGCCACCCGGCGGGTGGGCGCCAGGGGCAACCCCGAGAAGCTGACCCGCGAACCTAGAGGGGGCACTGGGCCCAGGGATGGTCGCCGACACCCAGGACCCACGCCTAGTCCCACCACTGAGTTGCGATGTGAGATGGAAGTGGGCAGGCCTAGCACAGAGCCACGACGGGAGGCCGGGCCTAGACCAGGACATGTGGGTCGAGCCTCACCAATGCTGGGCAGGCGGCCTAAGGGCCACAGCGGTGGTAGTTTTGGCCCAGAGTCTTTGGCAGTCTTCTCCTCCTCCTGGAGACTGGGGGGCAGAGGCCTGCCAGCCATGGACCTGCCAACTGGAAGACCCACACTTAGGCTGGATGGCTTTCACTGGCCATCTTGGCACACTCGGTGTCAGACTCAGTGATGTTAAGGATTTTTACTCCCTACCTCTTAAGGAGCCCTTTACTCCCTACCTCTTAAGGGGTTTAGCACTTGGCTGCTAACCCAGAGATTTGCTGTTCCAACCCACCAGCTGCTCTGTGGAAGAAAGATGTGGCAATCTGTTTTACGTAAAAATTACAGAATTGGAAACCCTATGGGGATGGTTGCATGAGTCAGAACCCACTTGAGGGCAATGGGTACCCCTTTCTTAACTATTTTTGGAACAAGCAGATCAAATAGGGTAGGGCTACATGGATTCCTGGGTGCTTAGGGTCCCCCTGCTTAGAAGGTTAAAGGCTGTTAGAAACAAGCAGGGAAGATGTACCGCTTAACCATGATCTTGGGGAAGTTCCTGCTTTTCTGAGTGCCACTTTACCAAGAACATTATGGAAGTTAGCTAGGTGAGCTCTTAATACATTTTCTTTCTCCCACCTGGCTTTACCAGCAGAAGGGAATTTTGTCTGACCTGTTCCCCTAACCCCTAACCAGAAGGGATGGACAGACCCAACCCCTTCAACCCCACAGATCCTTTTGGTCCTAGGGTGTTGAATCCAGTCATCTTCTACCTGTTTCTAGGATGGCTGGCACAGGATCTCCCCGGCACTGGCTGAGGCTGGGAGCAGGTCACTCAGAAACTCCTTCTGCTCTCTACTTTGGCTTCCTCTGGCCCAGCCTCCTCCAGAATCACTTTTAGGATGGCTGCCCTCTGCTCCCGAAACTCCCGCAGGCACCTGAGTCACCTGCCAGACTTTGGCCTCAGAGCTCTCTTCCTGGCTCCACAGCACTGGCCCGACTGACCTGACTGGCAGGCAGGAGGGAAAGGGCCCCTGGCCTTGTTGTGGGGTTGCCATGGGTTCCTGGGGCAAGCACTCCTCCCTCTCTTATTCCCTCCCATCCTGTTTCTGCTTAACTTTCTGAGTGTTACCACTATGAGGACTTGATAAGTGTGAATGCGGGGTGCCTTTAGTGCCCCTGAATCATCAGGGAAGAGGGTAGCAACAGGTGCTTGGAGTTCAGGGATGAACTACCGAGATGGGGATGACTGAGAGGCAACATGGAGGTGGGAGAGGTGTCACAGAGAGGAGAGAGGGCTCCAGACAGAAAGGTGTCCCCCTGCCCCAGGGCCCTTGAGTGACTGTCCATTATTTCTTTTGTGAAATGGCCTGAAAACTGGCTGTTTACTCTTGATCAAGTCAGAGGTTTGGGATCTGGGGAGACCCTGAGGCTGCGGGAGTGGCTGCTCAGGAATCTGGGATGTAAGCCCACAGGAAGGAGCACGTCAAGGCACTATCGTCTCCCCATCACCATCAACAAGGACAAACATTTCCGCTCTGGGCGCTAGGGTGGGGCTTGGATGACTTCCTCAGCCTCAGCCGGGGCTGTGTGCGGGGGAGGGGAGTCCCAGCGGCTCAACTGGTAGGAGCGAGGCCTGACGAAGCAGTGACTTGCCTGAGACCTCCTGACCTTTGTTGACCCAAGTACCCTAGAGCTTGTCCCCAGCTGGCCATCCCTCTTCTGTGCCCTAGTGCCCAGTCGTCGTCGTTCCTCCTCCCCACCCCCAGGGCGGTTGCATTTCAGGGATGCCTGAGGCTGTGACGCCTCGGTCAGAGATGACGCCTCCTCACCTGACCCCCCTCTGGGAGTTACCGCCATCTCCCAAACAAGCCAGGCTTGGGCCCTGAAAACTGTTTCAAGAGAACAAGGATTTTCCCTGTTGAAGGGGGTTTCCCAGGCCTGGGTAATCTGATCTGACTGCAATTCAGGAGGAGGGGCAGGGAGTTTGAACTCTCTGAACTCTGGGCAGGCTGGAGCCAAGGTGCTTGGACCCTCCCACTCCATTTAGGGCCTCTCTGAGGGGTGAGGTTTTCCCTAGGTCTTCGGGAGATGGGCGGGATCTTCTTTTAGGCTGGGCTCCAGTTTCCATGGAAACCCACAGGCTTCCCACCCCGGCTGCTGCCTGGCCAGGTTCCCAGCCCAGGCCTCAAGCGCTGCCAGCCTCTTCCCAACCACTGGCTGTTCCTGCCTCAGCCTCTCCTGAGCCCCTCCCTATGTCTGCCCCATTCCCGAGCCTATGGCCTCCTCCACCAGTTTCTTATGTCTTCTTCAGGAAACTGGGCCTCTCTAGGCCCTGTCCCTAAATTCTAGCTTCTCAGCAAATAGGCCTTCCAAGCGCCTGCCCCTCTTTCTCAGGCCTTTCCACTCCTCATCAGCTCTAAAGCCTGGCCAAGCCTCTGCTTCTTCCCAGCTATTGCGTCTCACAGACCAACTGTGATTACTTCCCCCACCTCACTCCACCCATGGAGCCCCCAGGAGTGGTTGTGCATGGGGAGGCTGCGCCCTTTTCCACAGCACTTCGAAGTCTCATCAACAACCCTCGATACAGGTGAGGGGATGGGCCCTGTCGACAGGTTTCCCCTAGTTGTCTCTGCTGGGCCCCATGACTATGATGAAATCATGGGTGCAGAAGAGATGGGGAATTGGGGTATGACTCTCCTTCCTGGTGGGAAGTCAGGCATAGAGCATGGCTGTTGGTCACTCAGTATTCATGACATCCTGAGAGCCAGAGGTGGGGGGCAGTGGGGACTGGAGCCCGGAGCTTCTGTAGGACCTTACCAAAGCCCTTCCTTTTCTGGGTATTATGCTCTTAGCAGGGGGAAAAAAGAGACCTCTGTTCCCTGACTCCTGAGAAATGGGATGTGACTTGATTCTCTGTACTCAGCTTGATGTTGGGACTTCCCTCCCTGGGAGGCAGAGAACAGATGGCCCGACTCTGGGGATTCACGAAAGGAACAAAACTCAAGGGATTGAGCCCGAGTCCCAGACAGGAAGTAATTCAAGGATGCTGACTGGGGCCTCACAGCTTGCCCAGGATGCTAGTGGTGTTGAAGCGAGGGGGCAGGCTGGTCAGGCAGTCAGGCAGACTTTCTATCCCGACTGCCTCAGAGCTGGGTTCTTCCCCAAGGGCTGAGGCCTCTTTTAGCCCTGCTTCTTTGGAGATCACAATCTGGCCTGAGTAATGGACCTGGAGTCAGAGGCTCCAGGAAGCCCTAGTTTCATCTGCCTCCTACCCCCAACCTTGCTTGGAGGCCCAGAAGCTGGGTCCGGAAGTGATCATGAAGATGGAAAATGTGGTCTGGCTCATGATTGTGCATCACTGCCTTGTCTGCTGGCAGCCTGTGCACACTCCGCACCTCCCTCCCTCCCTTCTTCCTGGAGGAGGGCTGAAAAAGCTGAGTTTGCAGCCTGTGGAGGTGGAGCCAAGTGGAGCCTCCCTTCCCCCAAGCCTCTGGCTGGGGCAGAAAGGGCCAGGTGGGATCAACCTGATTTCCCTGCTTACATCAGCTCTGGTGAATCTCATGATCAAACCAAGACCTGAGGGTTTGGCATTACCATCCCATTTCATGGGTGAGAAACCTAAGATTCAAAGATAGGAAGAGACAAGTATTGATTTGGGTGAAGGGAAGGGCAATGTACCAAAAGTGAATGATCAACATGGTGGTACCGAGGAAGAGGATGACACAGAGAGGTACACGGTAGGTACAACAAAGGTGAACTCTTTTGCATGTACAGTACTGCGTTGTCAGTAATGACAAGCATTGATCTACGGGTGGATAGATGGGTAGACTGGCTGAACAATCAGGTATGTCTAGGTAGGAGGGAGTGTGTCCATGACCATGTATTGAGTTGGCAGACAATGTTTGTACAACCTTATTTGTATGTGCTGTAAGAATGTTCCGGTGTATAGTAGGGCTGACAAGGGACAAGGTTGTGGTGGCTTCTTGACCACAGCAGCTACCCTGAGGGAGTGAGTAGTTGGACCTGTGGGCTTGGGACTGTGGTCACAGGAGACATCAAGCTGAACTGGCATAACATACTACACAAAAACATTGTTCTACATCCTACTTTGGTAAGTAGCAACTAGGTCTTAAAAGCTTGTAAGCGGCCATTTAGATGCAACGAGTCTCTTCATCCAGAGCAAAGAAGAATGAAGAAAACCAAAGATGCATGGAAACAATTAGTCCAAGGGACTGACAGACCATGCGATCCTCAGCCTATATGACCATGAGACAAGAAGAGCTAGATGATGCCCAGCTACCACTGTCAACCACTTGGAAAGGAGATCCTGGGTAAAGTGGGAGGACAACGTGGAACAAAACTCAGAATCATTAAAGAAAAGAAACCAGGTTTGCTGGTCTGATAGCGCTTGGTGAGACCTCTGAGACTATGGCCCCTAGTTAACCTTCAGGTCTGGAACTGAACTCACTCCTGTGGCTTCCAGCCAAGCAATAGACAGACATAAGGGGTGAAGATTTAGATACACTCCTTGGAGCAATCAAGTGGGAGAATAGAAGGGCAGTGTTCTGGTTACCTAGTACTGCTCTGACAAGAATATACCACAAGTAGGATGGCCTTAACAAACAGGAGTTTATTCTCACAATTTGGAGGCTTTAAGTCCAAGTTCAAAGTACCAGGCTCTAGGGGCTGGGAGAAAGCCCCTCAACCTTGGGGTTCAATTCTGTCTCTTGCTCCCAGCCCACTGGAGCTAGACGTGTTTCTTCACTCAGATAGCTGCTGGCTGCTGAGGCTGAGAAGCCCCAAGGTTGACAAGTAAAAAGGCACAGTCCCGATGTTACCAAACCACGTGGCAGGCCATTGACTTAAGTCCATTTTAAGTCCCAAGGTTGACAGAGCATAGCAAGCTGCTGAGCAACGACATGGCTACATGCAGGGTCCAAGCATGCCATAGGCTAGAGACCATTCCCAAAGGTTCTGCTTATATACAGGAAGCAGACCACATCCCAAAGGCAGCTACTCAGCTGCTTGTGGTAGATCCCACCATGGACCTGATTGCCAGTCTCATCATGGGGAATAACTACCACCAGCTGCCCAGCCACTCAATCAGGCCCAGTCAAGTTGACACACAAACATAACTACCACAAGCAGTGTTTGCACAGGGAGACAGCTGGGGGGGGGGGAGAGTGACACAGGAGGGAAGGACACAGGGGAGGAGGTAACTATGGGGAGGAAGTGGGAAGAGAGCTGTTACGTTGTGGGGAATTGCAGTGAATGTCATGAGACAAAGTGTATGAACTGCTGTGTGGAAACTTTCTGGAAACTTTCACCCAAATCACACACACACACACACACACAAAAACCCACAAAAGTAGGAAGTCACTTCCCTGAAGTACCATAGAGTGGAGCTAGGATTAGAACTCAAATCTGTGTGTTCCAGATTTTCTGCTGGATGACTAAACCCAGTCTCTTCTATTACAGATAAAGAAACTGAGGCCCAAAGTGGGCAAAGGCAAAGCCCAAGTCACACCCTAGACCATGGTTTCCTCTCTTCAGGCTCTCCCCCTCTCTCCCACAGTGATGTTTGCTTTGTGGTCGGTCAAGAACAGCGGGAGGTGTTTGCCCACCGATGCCTGTTGGCCTGTAGATGCAACTTCTTCCAGCGACTTCTGGGTGTGGAGCAGGGCCCCGGGGCACCTAGTCCTGTGGTGCTGAACACAGTGCCAGCAGAAGCCTTCCTGGCAGTTCTGGAGTTCCTGTACACCAATAGTGTCAAGCTGCATCACCACTCTGTGAGCCCAATGAGCAGGGCCCTGGGTGGGAGAGGCTGGGGGTGCAACAGGCAGGATGAGTTTGCCCATTACGTTGTGCACCGAGGGGCAGGGGAAACTCCCTTTTGTTACCCAACCACCCACTCTGCAGGTGCTGGAAGTGCTGACAGCAGCTGTGGAGTATGGGCTGGAAGAACTGCGAGAGGTGAGTTTTTGTGCCAGGTTCCTGTCTCTTTCCCTTGCTTCTCATGGGTTCAACTCCCACACTGCCTCACACACACCCTGGCTAGTGCAGAAAATAGTATGGGTTCCTTTCTGTGTAAATAGGGCATATGTATGTGGACCTATGTGCAAAGGGATATGTATGTGCCATGTGTATGTAGAGGCGGTATATAGGGTGTTTGTGTCTGATGCTGCAGATACAAGGATAAGTCAGTACAGGTCCCTGTTCTCTAGAGAGAGGGAAGAGACACATGGAAGCTCCATCCATTGACATTAGAAGTGTGATGGAAGATGGTAAACAGTGCTGAGACTGCTTGGAGGGTCTCACTGGTCCTGCCACAAGCAGAGATTTCCTGGAGGAGGAAACATTTGTGTCAAATCTGGCAAGTGAGTAGGAGTTTGATCAAAGAGGGAGTGAGAAGATAGACGCACAAAAGGAGCTAGTGACATGGTTAGTATGACTGGAGTAGGAGTGTGAGAGAAGGAGAGGGGCAGATGAGCCTGGAGAGGGTAGCAGGGGCCAGTTCATGCAGGACCTTCGAAAACCCTTCAGGAGTCTTAACTCTTTTTACCCAGAAAGCAGTGAGATTTATGTAAGGGTTCAGGAGACGGAATAAAGATTTGGAAGCAAAAGGAAGAAGTGCCTGGGAGAGATGGGAAGGGTGCACCAGGCCAGTCAGGAGTTTAGGCAGGAGTCAAGTCAAGGGATGATGTGGCCAGAATGGAGGTGGCAGTAGATACCCAAGAGGTGGATGGCTTTGAGAAAAGAGGTAGAACTGGCATGACCCAGTGTTTTTCTGGATGTGAAGGCAAGAGGGAGATGCTATGTATGAAATTCAAGTTGATGGCTAAGAGAAGTGTCCTTGAGTTAGGAGGATAGCAAGGAGAGGAAGATGAGTGTCCAGACAGAAGAGGAGAGTAGAATTTTTGCACTGCTCTTATTTAATCTATTAGTGGAGAATGTGCTACTAGGAGTGCTGCTGATTTTGATCTGGCTAACCCCCATTCCCTCCCTCTGGGGTTTGCCAAGTCTCGGGCCTTGATGATTCCCTGCCTCCCCTGACTTAGGACGTCAAAATGGGCCTTGGGTTGCTGGTATTCTGGGTGGCTCACTGCTCCAAGTCTGCTCACTGCTTCTGTGGTTCGCCTAGGGTCTTGGAACAGAGACACCTCACACAAACCCCATCTGCTTCTATTCCCAGCTCTGCCTGGAGTTTGTGGTGAAGGTGCTGGATGTGGAACTAGTTTGTGAGGCCCTGCAGGTGGGTGTTGTTGGACAGGCTGGGGAAAGAAGCCCAAGTCTCTTCCTGCTAGGCTCCCCAGCTCAAGGGTCTGGCTTTCGGCATGTGAACCTACGCTCCTAAGGTGCCAGGAGCCTGAACCTCCTCTGTCTGGCCTGATACAACCTTGGCACATGGGGGCCAGGGGTGCTTCCAGAACATTATGGGATGAACTCTGTGCCTAGACCTGTGGGATCCTGAGTACATCAGCAGGATCAGGTGCAGGAGCAATGGAATGGAATGAAGGTCTTTGCTGGCCTTTTCGCTGTCAGGACTGGGATGAGGTTCCTACCCTGGACTTGTGGGTGAGGGCGAGGGGGATGAGGACAGTGTGGCGTTTGGAAGCCAAGCATAGGCTCCAGGGTGGGGTTTGATGGACAGTGCATGGCTTCTTAAAGTGAAAGGCAAGTTGTTGGGTCAGTTAATCTGCATGTATAAACGGAGGCCTTCACTTAGTCTAGCAGGCCATGGCCCTGTTAGCCTCCCTCTTGCTCCACTAGGTCAGGCTTGTGGCAGTAGCCCCCAGTGTGGAGGGCCGAGCTAGTTTGTAGTCCCCAACTTGACCTTCCTCATTCTGCTCTCAGGTGGCCGTAACCTTTGGCCTGGTACCGCTGCAGGAACGTTGCATGACTTTCATAGAGACCCACAGCCAGGTACTGCTCCACTCTTCATACTCCCAGCACCGTACACCCCATTCTCCTCCCTGACCCCATATATCGGCCCTGCAGGAGGTGCTTCGGACCCGCGGCTTCCTGGAGCTGTCAGCGGCCGCTCTCCTGCCCCTGCTGCGTAGCGACAAGCTGTGCGTGGACGAGGCTGAGCTTATCCGTGCGGCCCGGAGCTGGGCACGTGTGGGCGCCGTGAGTGGAGAGTGCGGCAGCGCGGGGGGTGGGGCTGAAGGAGGCGCAGGCGGCAGAATCGAGCGAGGAGGCGGCGGGGCAGGTGACCTCACCCCGCCCGGTCTCAGGGCTGGCGTTCGCAGGCGGTGTTGGAGCGGCCAATGGCCGAAGTAGCGGCCCCGGTGGTGCGGGAGTTGAGACTGGCTTTGCTGGCCCCGGCGGAGCTGAGCGTCCTGGAAGAGCAGAACCGGCGGGAGCCTCTCATCCCGGTGCGGACGCGAGGAACTAGGCTCAGATGCACTCAGCAGCGGGGAGCAGGGGCGTGGTGGGCACGGCAGGTCCCATGGTCTGGTGACCAGCTTCCTCTTACAGGCGGAGCAGATCGTGGAGGCGTGGAAGTGTCACGCTCTGAGGAGAGGAGACGCGGCCCAGGGCGCCTCTTGCCGCCGCCGGAGGGGCACTCTATCCCGCGAGCATCACCGCTTTCTGGAGCTGCCCTTCAAATGACCCAGCGCCACAATTTTGGGAGAAATCCTGACTGACCAACCTAAAACTACAGCTCCCAACATGCTCGGCGCTTCGTGCCGGCTTCCGCTCCCAGCGTGTCTGGCGAGCCAGGCGCCGGAAGAAGCGAACTTGGTCTTACGCAAAGCTTTGTGATTGTGGTGGCGGGGTGTGGTTCGGGCGTGAGGGAGAGAGCTTGTGTTCTGTCCTCCCCCGGAAAGAAAAAAGTTTCATTTGCACCACACTCAACACCTTGCGCCACACCCTGTCCCTAGGCCCTCTCACCCGCCCCATCTATGATGACACCCAGGCATCTTTTCAACTCAGCCCCCTCTTTAATTCTAGACCTGCCTCCTGGAGAGGTCTCCCTGAATCTCCCTACAGGCACCTCAGACTTAGACCAAAATCGAGCTCTCCATCTTTCGTTCTGTTTCCATCATATTTCTCTCAGTGAGAGCCCAAGACGGAAACTTGGCTTTCTTCTGTTCTTTATCCTTCCCCACACCTGTCTTCTGTCGCTCCTACCTTTTAAGAGACCTCTCCAGTTCTATCCGCCCTGGGTTTAGCCAACCTGTCTTGCGCAGGGACTTCTGCAATAGGCTCTAATTAATTTTCGTGCTTTTATTGCAACGACCCCTCCCCCAATCCATTTCCCACACTGCAGCCAGACCTTTCTGCAGTCCAGGTCTGACGACATTAGTCCTGTCCCCTTATTAAAGTCCTCCATACTTCCATTGCCTTCAGTACAAAGTATGCTCTATTTCACTTTCAGGGCACTCAGAACTACAAATGGTTCCCAAGTAACATGCTCGGCGCTTCGTGCCGGCTTCCGCTCCCAGCACTCTTCCTCTTTGCAGCTAGTCCTTTAGTTCTGGGTTTACTCTCACAGGTATTGAAGATTTTCTTTTCTTTTTTAAGGTTTAGTTTATTATTTTTGTTTCTAATTTACAGACTGGTCGATCATCTCCATAGCCTAGTTTTTACAAGAAACAGGAAATAAAGCCAAACCAAACCATTGCCATCCAGTGGATTCCTACTCATAGTGACGCTATAGAATAGAACTGTCCTATAGGGTTTCCAAGGCTGTCAGTCTTTACGGCGCATCTTTCTCAAGAGTATTGAAGACTCTTGTGTTACCTCTTTAATTCATTTTGTTGTTGTTATGTGCCAGTGAGTCAGCCCTGACCCCTCCTTGGGTTTCTGAGGCAGTATCTCTACAGAAGTAGATTGCCCAACCTTCTTTCTGAGGAGTGGCTGGTGGGTTTGAACCGCCAGCCTTCTGGTTAGCAGTCAAGTGCCTTAGCCACTATGCTACCAGAGCTCCTCATTTTCCTGAGGATCTGAATCTTCCTGAAGAAAGATCACTGGAGTGGTGTCCTTATTCCTCTCTGCTTCCCCATCCCAACCCTGTTGCTTAATCAGTGCTCTGTAAATGTTAAATGAATGACTTTATTTTCTTATGTAAATGAAACTTTATTGCATAAAGGTCCCTCGGTTTGCACTAGAATACTAACCTAGAGGTTGGAGTTCGAACCCACCCCACAGCACCACAGAAGAAAGGCCTGGTGATCTGCTTTGCAAAGATTTCAGCTGGGAACAGTTCTATTCTGCAACACATGGGGTCACCATGACTTGAAATTGACTGCACATCAGTGGTTTTATTATTTTGGTTTTATTCCATAAAGAGTTTAAAGATGCTGAAAAGTAAGATGCCATCAATCTAAAAGGAGGGACAATTGATAATTTGGAAGAAAATAAAGTTAGATTTTTTTGTCTCAAGAACTTTGCACAAAAATATATTCCACGTTGACAATTATGTGGCATTATCTCTCAAGACTGAGAATGTTACCCAGCAGTACCATTTCATAGTAGCATTATTTGGGTGATAGAAATTATAAAGAATCTATATGTTTATCAATAGAGGACTGATTAACTATGGTATATTCCTACAATGATATGAAAAGATATCCATGATCCTTGGTGCTAAAAGCGTAGAGCATGATTCCTTTTGTTAAAAATGATTAAGAGTATGGCTTTGGGATCCAGGCTGCTGGGTTCAAATCCCATATCCATCACTTTCTGGCTTTGTGACTTCAGTGAGGTTACTTAGCTTTTCCACGTCTCAATATCCTTATTGATAAAAATAGAAAGAATAATAGAACCACCTAGTAGGGCACTGAGGAGCTCTGGTAGCATAGTGCCTATGGCATTTGCTAACCAGAAGGCTGAAGGTTCAAACCCACCAGCCACTCCTTGGGAGGAAGATTGGGCAATCTACTTCTGTAGAGATGCCGCCTCAGAAACTCAATGAGGGGTCACCAGGAGTTGGATCTGACTCGATGGCAGTGAGTTTGGTTTTTTGGTTTTAGTAGGGCATTGGGCATATCTGGGAAAGATCTCTTTAAAGTGTTCAAAAGCAAAGATGTCACTTGGAGAACTAAGGTGCACCTGACCGAAGCCATAATATTTTCAATCACTTCATATGCATGTGAAAAATGAACAAAGAAGACTGAAGAAGAATTAATGCATTTGAATTATGATGCAAAAATATTGAATATACCACGGACTGCCAGAACAACAAACATACCTATCTTGGAAGAAGTACAGCCAGAATGTTTCTTAGAAGTGAGGATGGCGAGAACTCCTCTCACATATCTTGGACATATTATCAGGAGGCACCAGTTCCTAGAGAAGGAAATCACGCTTGAAAAGTAGAGGGGCAGCGAAAAAGAGGAAGACCCTCAACAAGATGTATTGACACAGTGGCTGTAACAGTGGGCTCAAACACAGCAATGATTGTGAGGATGGAGCAGGGCTGAGCAGTGTTTTGTTCTGTTGTCCACAGGGTCACTGTCTGGGAACTGATTCATCAGCACCTAACAACAACAGTAGGGTTCTTAGGAAGATGAAATTAGTTAATTTTTGTAGAATGTTTGGAACTGTAGTCGTACAGATTAAATGCTGTATATGTGTTTGGAAAATAAATTAAGTGTATTCATTTGTTTCACAAGTATTTATTGAATGCCATTGATTTTTGGGTTATGAAATACATCAGAGAACAAATAGGTAAAGTCTCAGCCTCATGGAGCTTACATTCTAGTGCAGTAAACAAGAAATAAATTACATAATTTCAGGAACATTTCATTCTGTCAAGGTCGCCATGAGTCAGAGCCAATTTGACGCCAACTAACAAAAACAAATTTCAGGAAGTATATTGTGCTATGAAGAAAAATAAAGCCGGTTAGAAGGATAGACAGGGATGCGGTGGGAGTGGGACTCTTTTCATACAGGGTGATGAGTGAAGGCTTCTGATGAGATAACATTTGACTAGAGAACCAAAGTAATAAGGAAAGGCATTGGAGGATTTTGTGCAAGAGTGGTGTGTGTGATCAGATTGACAATTTTAGTGAATTTTGCCTGCTGTGGAAAGGATTGCAGTGGAGGAGGGGGGAGAGAAGATAGGGCAAGAGTGGTCCATGGAGAACAATTAAGTTATTGCAGGCAAAAGATTTTGGACTATGGTGGCAACAGTGGCAGAGCCCTGTAGCGGTGTATGGTAAAATGCACTTTCCAGTCTCTCCACAGAAGAAAGATGTGGCCTCTAAAGATTTACAGCCTCAGAAACCCTATGCAGCAGTTCTATTCTGCCCTATATGGTCACTAGTCTGTCCTTTATCGTCACTGTGGATTGGAATCTACTTCACCACAGGGAGTTTGGTTTTGGTAACGATGGGGGTGACGAAATGTGGTCGGATGCAGCATATGCAGAACATCAGTAGGAATATGGGTGATTTTTGTATTTGCTGAGGTCTTCATTTATAGAGACTCCGTTGGCTACGCAGTAGGATTTGCTGTGCCGTTTCACTGGGTGGGTTCGAACTGTTAATCTTTTGATTACTAGCCGAGCACAGATCGTCTGCGCCAGTCTAGAACCTTAGTATAGGTGGTTTTTATCTTCTCCTGCCCTTCATATTTTACAAACTCTTCTCCTGTACTTCTTTTAGAAGAGAAGTGGCTAGGTGAAGAAAAGGTGGGTAAGTCCCATGAGGTAGCAAGTGCAAACCGGTTAATGTCATTACGGATAATAAACAGCCACTAAATAGACACTCGCAAGGTTCTGTGACGTAAACATTTTCACCAAGAAGCGCACTTACACAATATTTTGTTAGATTCTCGGATAAAATCAGCAAACAAACAAGTTCTACTTTTAAACGATTAAAGTGAGCCTCGCAAAAGCGAGGCCTCAAAAAATTGGTTAAAGACTCATAACTGTTCCTCTCCACGGAAATCTTTAGTAAAAGGCGAAAGATTTATACGATCTGAAGAGAAACCAGAGTATGTTAATACGAGGCAGCCTCAAGCTCCCAGAAGGAGATAACTCTTAATACACTTATGGTGGTTAAATGATTCCACTAGACGCACTAATTCCGTGTCTTTCATATATATCATCTCTCTTTAATGGGAATTATGCCCTCACAATAGTGGAAAAATGCCCACGGGGATGGAACTCAAGCTTCGTGGAACCGTCTTGTCGCGGTGCACTCTGGGTATGCAAATGAAGGCGGCTCAGGGCAGGTCCGTGCGCTCAGTGGGGGCGGAGCCTCAGGGCGGGACCGTCCGGACCTCTGGGCCACAAGTCCGCCTTCCTGTCTGCAGTCCGGCAGGGGAACCCGGAAAACAAAGGAGTGAATGCTTCCCGCAGGTGCTGAGTGCCGGGTACTGAGGGCAGAGCCCCTGATGGGCTGAGATTGTTAAGTGTTATTCCTCTTATTTGTTAAAGTTCAGTTGTATCATTTCGTACCAGCAGGGAGACCCCCAGCCTTATGGAGACAAGAGGAAATAGTCCCGGTCGGATACCCCGGGGCAGTCGGATCACTTAAAAGTCACATCACCACTACCCCTCCTGTCTTCCAATCTATTTTGAAGGATGATTTGGAATTAGGTCGGGGGGAGGAGCGAAGCTGTTCTAGGCTCGTGCAAAATTACAGAGACGATCAATAGGAATTCAGCCTGTCCAGAGAGTGGAGTGTGGGTGTATTAGAATGAGTGTTTGGCGGGAAGCTCTGTCGGCTGGAGAGCTGACGCAGGGTGATAAGCAGGGGGCTAGATCCGGTCAGGAAGATGGGGCAATCTACTTCTGTAGTGATACTGCCTCGGAAACCCAAGGAAGGGGGTCTCTATGAGTCGGGTCTGACTTGACGGCCCATAACAACAACAACAACAACAGATCGGTCAGGCCTGCAGAGGGCTTGTATTTTATCCTGTTAATGACGGGGAGTCATTCCAAGGGTATTGAGGTCAAAGAGTTGAGTAGTTCAGGGTGCCACTGGGAGTTGCCCCCTGAGACTGGATGTGGTCACTGTCCTAATGACCACTCCAGGGATCCTCTAACTCCTTCCTTCAGCTGCTGCCACAATCGGTACCTTCTTCCATGTTTCAAAGCTTGATTCTGACTCATAGCGACCCCCTTTGGTTTCCCAGGTGGTAAATCTTTCGCGAAGTATATTATTGTCCAGTCTGCCTTCCCTGGAGTGGCTGGTGGGTTTGAACCACCAACCTTCTGGTTAGCAGTCAAATGCCTTAGACAGTACACCACCAGAGCTTCTTTTCAAAGCTCCTGTGTGCAGAGGGAGCTCTGGTAGTAGAGGAATGGAGCTCTGGTGGTGTAGTAGTTAAGGTATTTGGCTGCTAACCAAAAGGTTGGTGATTTGAACCCACCAGCTGCTCTGCAGAAGAAAGATGAGACAATGTGCTTAGGAGCTCTGGTAGCATAGTGCCTAAGGCACTTGACTGCTAACCAGAAGGCTGGCGCTTCAAACCCACCAGCCACTCCTCGAAGGAAGGTTGGGCAATCTACTTCTGTAGTGATACTGCCTTGGGGACCCAAGGAGGGGTCGCTATGAGTCAGGTCCAACTGGAAGGCACTAACAAGTGTGCGGAAAGAGCAAAGGAAGGAGGAGAGGGCCTGAGATGCCATTTCTTTCTTTCTTTCTTTTTTTTTCTTCTAGGTTATTGTTGTTGTTGTTGTAATGTTAAACATAGGAAGGAAGCAGGAGAGAGTAAAAACGTTAGAGCGGGGGGGGGGGATTGGGAATGATCACTTCCTATTTGAATTGTCAATATTGTTGTGCTGTTCACTTTTTCTTATTGTGATAATATGTATGTCATAAAACTTGCCATTTTAACGAAGTGTACAATTCAGTGGCACGACTTACCCTTACAATGTTGTACAACCATCCCCACCATGTGTTTCCAAATTTTTTCCTTATCCCAAATAGAAACTCTGTGCCCATTAAGCAGTGACTCCTCATTCTTCCCTCCCGTAGCCCTTGGAAACTGCTAATTTACTTTCTGTCTCTATGCATTTACCTATTGCAGATATTTCACAGACAAATATTCGCCCTTTTGCTTCTGGATTTCAGTCAGCATAATGTTTTCAAGGATCAACTATGTCATAGCATGTATCAGAACTTCATTCATTCTTATGGCTGAATAATATTTCATTGTATGTATATGCCATATTTTGTTATCCATTCACCTGTTGATGGACGTTTGAGCTGTTTCTACCTTTTATCTATTGTGAATGATGTCCAGGTCATTTCTTACACAAATAGTTTCATTTAAAATCCTGGGGTGGGAAGAAGCACCCTACGGTACATCCTCTAGAGTTTCCATCTCACAGATGAAGACACTGTCGCTCAGTGAGGTTAGCTGACTTGCCTACATCATTCAGCTGCTAAGTGGCTCAGCGGGCTATGACATCTTTTACACTACTCCAGACTGGTGAGCTTTCTGCTCCACCCAAAATCCTCTCCATAGTAATCCAGACACTGTTGTGTGCTCATAGTGGCACTCATAGTGGCCCTACAGGACAAAGTAGAACTGCCCCACAGGGTTTCGCAAGCTGTAATCTTTACATGCAGAGCACCAGCTCTTTTCTCCTCTAGCGCAACTGGTGTGTTTGAACTTTCTGTTAGCAGCCCAGCACTTTACCATTGTGCCACCAGGGCTCCTTGCCCCCAAACTGAAAAACTGTTGCCATGGAGTAGATTCCTGCTCATAGCAACCCTACAGGACAGAATAGAACTGCCCCATAGGGTTGGCAAGGCTGTAAGTCTTTACGGAAGCAGACTGTTTCATCTTCCTCCCACAGAGCAGCTGATGGGTTCAAACCACTAAACTTTCAGTTAGCAGCTGAATGCTTAGCTACTGTACCACCAGGGCTCCCACCCAATACTACTGGACCCCAATTCAGTTTCTGTCTCTCGGGCAGTTTGCATGTACCCCTGTCTCTAGGTTCCAAGCCAATCACTTGCTTCTCTTGTCTTGTTTACGTATTTTAATGTTGGTTTAGCTATAGTGGAATTTTAAGCTTGTTTTGTTTTTTTCCTTAATTTTTGGTCAGAACATCCTGTTCATTATGGCTTTTGGCTGAGCAACAGATCCTGGCCCCTGGAGGTGGGTTCGGGTGTGACAGGGCAGCACCCCTGAGTTGGGAGCATTCACAGTGAGTGGGTAGCTGGAATCCAGTGTGTGTACATGTGTCAGTTGAGCCAAAGGACAGGTGGTGAGGGATGATAAAAGATCTCCCCAAATCCCATCGGGTGAGGCTCCGTTCTATAGGCCAGGGGTACGGCCAGGCTCTTCTAGGCCTTTGTACAATGGGGCTGTCCAGCTTTCATAGTTTGAATCCAGAGCCCTCACTGGTTGCTAACAGAATCTCAGTATGTAGGCAGTTCCCCATTTATGGAGTTCCTGGGAGGCGTGAATGATTTGCACTCAATTGTTAACTAAAGGTTGGTAGTTCAAACCCACTCGGCAGTGTCACAGTGAAAGGCCTGGCAATTTGCTCTCATAAAGATTTTTGTTGTTACATGCCATTGAGTTGGCTCTGACTTATAGCAACTTTATGTACAACAGAACGAAACACTGCCCTGTCTTGTGCCAGTCTCAAAATGCCTGCTACACCTGAGCCTATTGTTGTGGCCACTGTGTCAATCCATCTCATTGAGCACCTTCCCCTTTATATTGCTGACCCTCCATTTACCAAGCATGATAGCCTTCTCCAGGGAATGTTCCCTCTGACAACATGACCAAAGTAAGACAAAGTCTGGGCATTCTTGCCTCCAAGGAGCATTCTGGCTTCACTTCTTCCATGGCAGATCTGTTAGTCCTTCTGGCAGTCTATGGTACTTCCGGTATTTTTTGCCAATATCATAACTGAAAAGAGTCAACTCTTCTTCCGTCTTCAAAACCCTATGGAGCAATTCTACCCTGGAGTCAGAATCGACTCCAGTGACAAAAGATTTAGTTTTGATTGGGTGTTGCAAATAGTTAACATGCTTGGCTGCTAATTGAAAGCTGGAGGTTTGATCTGAGTCCACCCAGAAGGCTCTGGGAAGAAAGGCCTGGTGAACCACATCTGAAAAACCAGCCGCTGAAACCCTGTGGAGCACAGTTCGACTCTTGACACAGGTGGGGTCATCATGAGTTGCCTCTGGGGCCCGGGCCACCTGCTGACTTGCAGAGGCTCTGGCCCTTTCCTTCCATCTACAGACTTCCTAAATGACCTCCCCAGGTCTTCCTGTCCCCAGCTGTCTACTTTTGCCTCTCACCATTGCAGTTGGCCTTTCTCCCCCGTGCCACTGAACCGGGAAGGTGGGAGATGAGTCTGCAGAAGTGGGTAGTAGGGCTGGATCATGATGGCTGTGAGTCACACAGTAGGGGTTTGTGTCGTTTTTGTATACTAGGCACTGACCCAGATCCTGTTACCGAGTGTAGGACCAATCTGTTTGTTGAACCCCATCTCCACTTGCAGGTGAATAGATGGACCAAAGATATGTGACTAAAATTCAGGACTTGGATCTGAGAACTCCCAGGACCTTAGGCCCTTATGCCCCATCAGCTACCTTATCTAAGCCTCAACTGCAGACTCCCAGCTCTGCCAGGAAGAAAAGCACTGGACTCGTTTGAGATGAGTTCATATAGAATAAATTTTACTCTTTCAAAATAAAACTTTCAGCATAGCTAACATCTATACAAACTACAAAAATAAACCTCTTCATATAAATAATTTATGTGACAGAAGGTGGACAGGGAAAGAGTGAGCCATGGGAGGCCACTAAGCATTGGGGGCCAAAACGGGCACAGGGTTGCTAGAGGGGCCCTCAGGCTTGGACTGCTGGGAGGGTAGCAGTGGAGGGAAGGGGCAGATAGGGCTGCACTGCAGCCTCAGGTGCTGGCTTTCACAAGCCCCCAGCACAGGCCCAGGCATTTCTCACACACACGCTCACATACGCTCACATACAGGCAGAGACAGAGACAGACACACAAACAGGGCCTGCTCACAGCCTTGGGGGGGGGTAGTCTGTTTTACATGGGTACCAAGGAGAATGTGATGGCTGAGTCAGGGGAGGGGATGCAGACAGTAGCAGCAGCAGGACCCCTCGGATCCATCCTGAATTCGATACCCCAGCTATTGCTTCCCAGGGACTTCATGTGGCCCAAGCAGGGTTCCAGGCTTCCGCTACGCTTTCACTCAGTAGCTGCACATGGTCCCCTGGAACTGAGGTTGCTGGGGGCATGGACAGTTGGGGTGGCAGCAGGGGACCAAGCAGGCTCCTCAGAGGCTGGGTGGATGTAGGCACCAGGCAGCGGGGGTGGGTGCAGGGCCACAGTCATGGAGGTAGTCACTCTGGCAAAGCTCTGTGGCAGGGTGGGGGGTGTTCCCCACCTGAGCCCTCCTTGTGGAGCTGCAGGGCTCAGGACCTCGGAGCTCTCCTTGTACATCTGTACCACCTGGAGGGAGACACCAGCCCCAGTGAGCCCAGTGACTCCTGGGGCCACAACCCCCCTTCCCCCTCCCCATTGTTGGGAAAGTGGAGCCTTTGTTGGGCTCCAGCAGGACATTAGAGCTGACAACGGACACTGTGATGACGTCTAGGGCAAACTCTACTTCTTGTTCTGGGCCCTAAAGAGCTGATGCATGCCCCATACAGAAACCAGGAGGTCTGAGGTGCAGAGCAGGGTGTCCGGGAACACGAGGAGGCCATCATCTTCAGGTGGGAAGGGTCCTTGTGAGTTCAGCCCTGTCTGTTGGGCATTGAGAGCATTCTCTCCTGGCTCTGTCCCTTCCCTTGCCTGTCACCACCCCAGGCCCTGGGCTGGGAACAGAAGGCAGGTGTGGTCACCTCTGGTGGGGGGCCCAGGATGGACAACAGCACAGGCAGCAGCACCAGCCCATGGAGGAGGCCCAGGAGCGTGAGCACCGTCAGCACCACGAAGAAGTACCTGGGTGGAGGAGGGCGGTCAGCCTCGTGGGCCCTGCACCAGGACTTGTAGGCCCTGCCTCCTTGCCCTGCGCCTCTCCTACCTCACAATGAAGTCAAAGTTGGAACCGGCAAGCATAAGCAGACCCAGCAACGTGGAGACGGCCCCGTCAGTCACAGGAGCAAATGTGTGCTCCAGGGCCCGGGCAGCCCGCAGGTTCTGGCTCCCCTGGGCGGTCAGGAAGCCCTGGAGGAACAAAGTGGTCTGGGGCTGTTCTGCTGCCACCCTGGGGTCCTGCACGTCCCTGGCCAGTTCATAAGGCCCATGTGGACTGAGCTTGTGGGAACTGTCCAGGAAGCAGACACGAGCCCATTTAGGCAACATTGTATGGATATGTCATGGGAGCTTAGACACAGAGAGATGTCTAAAAGGGAGGTTGGTAAATGGTAGTCTATCACCTGTTTTTGCAAGGAAAGTTTTGCTGAAACATAGCCACACCCATTCATTTACCTGCTGTCTGTGGTTGCTTTTGTGGTACTATGGCAGAGTCAAGGCAGAGCTGGGATAGAGACCTTACAACTTACCAAGCTTCCCTCCCCTTTTTTAAAAAAATTTGTGATTTGGGTGAAAGTTTACAGAGCAAATTCATTTTCCATACAGTAGTTCATACACATTTTGTTTCATGACACTGACTGCAATTCCCCACAATGTAACAGCTCTCTTCCCACTTCCCCCTCGTACTTACCTCTTCCCTGTGTCCTTCCCTCCCATGCACTCCTGCCCTCCGAGCTGTCTCCCTGTGCAAACACTGCCCTTCTGTTCTCCCGTGAGTGATCATTCTGAGGAGTGTATCTACCTGATGTAAATGTTCACCCCATATGCCTGTCTGTTGTTTGGCTGGAAGCCACAGGAGTGAGTTCAGTTCCAAACCTGAAGGGTAACTAGGGGCCATAGTCTCAGGGGTCTCACCAGGCTCTATCGGATCGGTGAACCTGGTCTTGGAAAAGACTTATTCAATTATTTATGATTTTGAGTTTTTTTCCACAATGTTTTTCCATTTTATCCAGGATGTCCTGCATAGATCCTCCTCTGAGTGGCTGAGGCCCTTTTCGGAAAAAGTCTGCCAAGCCCTGGTCTACAGGGATGATCACCAAAGTGATAAGAGTTCCTGTTCAGGGTGGCATTTGAGAGGCTTTCTGGCTCTCTGTACTTTTCTCCATGTTGTGTTTTTACTCCTCACGGGAGCTGTTTGGGGGATGTGGCCGGGTGTGTCGGGGCTTCTGGCTGGACTGTGGTGCCCACTCCCACTTCCCACTCCTGTCTCTGCCAGAAAGCACGAAGCCTCAGGAGAGCGGGGGTCGTGTCTTCTTCCGCTCCAGTGTCCCATCTCTGTACAATCTCTCCTTTATGCCCACATTGCCATCCAGCTGCTGCCCCTTTCTCTGATCCCCTTCATAGCAAAACCACTCAAAATAATTACTGGTTCTTCCAGACAAGATCTGAAGGGCAGCATCTGCCCAGGGATAAAGCTCAGGCAGGAAGGGATTGGCAAGAAGCATGAACGGGAACGGTGGACACAGGGAGGAAATGGGGAGAGAGCTGGTACACTGTGGGGATTGTAATCAATGTCACAGAACTAAATGTGTATGAATTGTTGAATGGAAAACCACTTTGCTCTGTAAACTTTCACCTAAATCACAGTCAAAAAAGAAAAAAAGGACTGTTGGTTCCCACGTTCCCACCCCCCATCCCTAGCTCATGCCAGTCAGGCCTCTGACCCCTCCTCATACCAAAATGGCTTCTTATTTACTTGTTTGTTGTCTGTCTCTATTCCCTAGAATATAAACTCCTTGAAAATAAAGATGGTGCTGCTGTTACCATCTTTATGAATCTCTCACACACAGCAGGTGCTTGATAAATATCTGTTGAAAACTGAAAGAACTGACCTCCCCTTCCCCGGGGGGCCTTTGCTCACCAGGGCCACATGCACTGTGAACTCAACGCCAATGCCTACGGAGGCCACGAGGATCACCACAGGGATGGCACTCAGCTTGATGCCCAGGTAACCCATAATGCCAAAGAGCTCCACCGTCATCATCGCCAGGACCAGCACCTGGGGAAGGCAGGGCTCAGCCAGGGCTCCTGGGAGGAGAGAGGGCCGAGGACGGGAGGGGCACTGCAGGGAGGGCAGTGGGTCTCTGACCCGTCCTGCAAGTACTCACTATGAGGCCAGCCGTCCAGGGATTGAGCAGCAGCAGGGCACAGACAAGGAAAGTGCACACCAGCAGGATGCAGACGGCCAGCAGGAAGCAGCGTCGCAGGCCCAGATACTGCTCCCAGAAGAGGAAGGGGGAGCCGCTGGGGTAGGCCCGCACCCCGGCCCGGCCCGCTTCCTCACACGCGGCCCGGGCCCCCTCGATGGCCTCCACAAAGTCTGCTGTCTTCTGGAGACCGTGCAGCAGAAAGGGGAACTGGGCAAACTCCAGGGGCTGGGCCGCTGGGACTGCGGAGGGGAGGGAAAGCAGGGAGCCATGAGTGGGCCAAGGGCACAAGTGGCCGAGCTGGGCAGAGGCCCGTGAGGGCTGAGGCTGAGGCTTGCACTGGGCGCCCCCAGGACTTACTGCGGAAGTTCTCCCCAGTGGTGTCATGCTTATCGTGCAGCCATTCAGGGGGCGGTGGGTAGAAGTTGGCCTGTGAGGCTGCCAGACCCAGGGGGTCACTGCTCACCCACACAGTCAGCCCCACGTAGAAGAGCTCTGGGGGAATCAGGCCCTCCTTGTCCACCAGCTTCCTTGAGGTCAGCTGCAGAGGCAGGAAGGACTGAAGGCAGGTGTAGGCCCCAGCAGCTTGGCCCGTGAGGCCTAGCACCTCGCTGTGCTCCCTGACCCTGCCAGCCCTCTCCCAACCTGGCTGAAATCCAGGGGCTCTTGGGCATCCCCGGTCTGGATGAGCAGCTTGTAGGCCAGGGCCCCATCTTCTGAGCCATTGCGGTAGGAGTGGCGGGTTATGCGCCCAGAAGCCCAGTCCTGGTCAAATGCAGCCTGAATTCCTGGGGGAGAGCAGGTGAGGGGATGTCAGCCTGTGGCCCCAGGGACTTCTCCCTGCAGCACCCCTCCCTGCAGTCCCCTTGCCTCTCACCCTGTAACCAGTCGCGGTAATAGTGCAGCCAGGTGCGGGGTGCCTGGGTGGCTGGTGGGGGTAGCACGGCCTTGAGGGAACTGAAGTGCTGGTACAGATCAAACAGGGCACGTTGGGAGTGGGCGTAGTCAAAGCCACCCTGGGTCACCAGGGTGACCTCATACAGGGAGAAGTACCTGAGCTGGGCGCTCAGGAAGGCATGCTCCTTGGTGCCCCGAGGCACCACATCGGTCAGGGCCAGGCCATCCTGTACCAAGGTCGCTCCGTAGAGGCTCAGGCCCAGAAGAGCCCCAAAGAGCACCAGCACCAGGGCCTGTGGAAAATAGCAGCTAAGCTGGAGGCCCAGGGAGGCCCTGCAGCCCTCAGGTGGTGGGCTAGGCCCTCTGCCCTCTCTGGGGCCCAGAGACACTGAGGCCTCTGCCCAGCCCCATCTCGTCTGCCCTGGGCCTGGAGTCTTACCTTGGTGTGTGACTGGAGCAGCAAGGGTGCAAACTGATAGCGGGCGAAATGGGCAAGATTCCAGCGGGCACAGGGCAGGGACCTGCAGGCTGTCTTCTGCCTTGTCCCCTCCTCCTGGCTGAGAAGGTCCCGTGTGGACCCTCCTGGGCTGAAGAGCTCAGAGTCCAATGGGTCAGAAGGTGGGGGTGCCAGGTGGGCTTGAGGCGGCAGGATGGTGACCACATGCTGACTGCTGGCGTCACAGTGGGTAAAGGCTTGAACTGTGGCAGTCAGGTGGGCAATGCCCACTGGGACTGTCCTGTCCCCTAGCTCCTGGGGCAGAATCTGAATCACTCGAGCAGAGCAGGGGCTGGAAGGGGCACAGAGAGTGGGAGACACGCTCATGTCTTGAAAAGCTGGTTGGGGACAGGCTGAGGGGGTCAGGGGAGGAAGGCCTGGCTGGGCGGGAGCTGCAGGGATGGTACCTAGGGAAGCAGCAGAGCACATCGAGGCGCTGGCAGTGGCGCCGGTGCAGGTCCAGGCTGAGGATGGCTGGGAAGACAAGCATCACGGCTGCAAAGTTACAGCCGACCACTACGGCTGCCTGGGGGTAGAAGGAGGGGCACAAAGGCTGTGTGAAGCCCGCCCCAGCACCAGGGCCCACCCCGAGTCCGGGCCCACTTGTGCGGCCTCACCTGCAGGGAGAAGGCCCGAAGGGCAGGGATGGGCACTAACGCGGCCATGAAGAAGGCGACCATGTTGTTGATGGATGTGAGTGCAACGCTGGTGCCCGTGCGCTGCAGACACTCACCCGTGCGCTCCTGCAGGATGAGGGGGACATGTCCTCCAGTTTCAGGGAAGGGGGGGCCGTGGGAGCTCAGCAACTTGGGTGGTAGAGATGAGACAATACTAACCCAGCAGCTAACTCTGACTCGGTACCAACTACGTGTCAGCACTGTTCTACGCACCTACTTGGATTATCTCACTGAATGTACAGAACCACCCTCCCAGCACAAACACTGTTAGTGTCTCCTTGTACAGATGAGGACACTGAGGCACGGAGAGGTTAATCACCAGCCCAAGGTCACTTGAACCATGAGGCTCTTAACCACTCTGCTGAATTGGCTCAGATTAATGCAGGCTGGAGGATGAGGACTCACCTGGAGAGGGGTGCCAGGTGGAGCCTCTGTGAAGGCATGTGCCAGCAGGAATATGTCATCCACACCGATGCCCAGTGCCAAGAAGGGGAGCACCTGCAGGGGTGGGGGGACAGGCAGCTGGAGGAACTTGGCAGCCTGGGCTGTTGGCACCCAAGTCTGCCCAGTGCCCTGGTTTACCTGGGTGGTGGCAGCATTGAAGGCGAGGCCGAGCAGTGCACAGAGCCCCAGGCCTGATGCCACGGCCAGGGCCACCAGCAGCACCCCGGCCAGGCCCACAGCACCCTGGGACTGGGCACAGTCCCACCGTAGCATTGTCACACAGGCATAGGCCAGCTGTGGGAGAGAAGGCATGTCTCAGATAGGGGCTCCCAGTGTGGGCTCTGGTGGCAGTGGGGCCAAGGTGCCAGGAGCAGGACTCACCATGAGTAGATAGCCTCCTACCACACGGGCAGCACTGACTTCGGAAAAGGCGTGCAGGATGTCATCCAGGGTGGTGGAGGAGAAGGCGTGGATCTGCTGGGTGGCGTTCTCAGGCAGGGCCTCCTGGGCCAGCTGGAGAGATTGGGTGGGCCTCAGCAGGCAGGCAGAGAAGTGGTCTCAGGGCTGCCCCCTGGGCAGTGTCCACACTGACCTGCACAAAGCGCCGCTGCCAGGCCTGCAGCACCGTGCCAGCCTGCTCCTCACTCCAGCCAATGTCATGTGTCTGGTAGTCACCCCGGAAGTGCTCATACAGCTGGCGGGGACTCATGAGCAGGAAGGTGCTCTGCAGGGCCTCTGCCCTAGTGGGGGTGCAGGGGAACTAGGGCTCAGAGCTGACCCTCTCACGGGGGTGGGGTGGTACGGGGGCTTCTGCCAGAACTGCCTGGTCTGAATATGGATTCCCATGCCTCAGTCCCCTTACCAACTCCTAAGGGGGGGCCTTACCTCAGAAGCTGCCCTTGGGGGTCTCTGGCCATGCCTCCCAGCAGCAATTCCTCCTGCCAGCGCATGAACTTGTGGGAGAAGCCGTGACAACCCCCGCGCAGCTCCTGAGCCACATTTGGAGCCTAGAGGGAGGTAGGAGAGGGGGATCAATTACTCAAGGCCCTGGCTGTGGACAACAGGGGGTCCCTGGGCTTACATCTCCAGAAACCAGGCCTGCCACAGAACTCTGAAGCCTACTCTGTGAGTTACCAGTTAGTGTCTTGTAGACAGGTGACCACAAGAGGGAGCATGAGCCTGGAAATTAGAAACAGGCTGCAGACAGGAGCTGGCCTCACTGTGGTGGGTTTTGGGAAAAGTATCACGTAGGAGCTCTGGTGGGAGCTCTGGTAGCGTAGTGCCTAAGGCGTTTGACTGCTAACCATGAAGGCTGGCGGTTCAAACCCACCAGCCACTCCTCAGAAGGAAGGTTGGGCAATCTACTTCAGTAGTGATACTGCCTTGGAAACCCAAGGAAGGGGTCACTATGAGTCAGATCTGAACTCGATGGCAGTGTATCTGATTTTTAGTATCACATTCAAGGGCTATGTATTGTTATATACTGTCGGACCCGACTCACAGCAACCCTTTCTCGGGTTTCCGAGGCGGTATCACTACGGACGTAGATTGTCCAACCTTGGGAAATTAGGTATGACATTAGTGCTTAGCTAATTTGTTTGCCGTTTTCCTGTCCAAGTTTATAGTGATAAAGTCCAGCCTTGTCTGGAACTCACTTGAGGGTTCCTTAGGGGAACCGAGTTGAGATGGAATTTTCTAAGTGTCTGGCACCTGGGGTAGTGTAACAATGTCTAGGAAAGGGGGGCAGAGAATAAATAACAAGCTGCTCTCCTCTAAAACGGAGAACATATAATGAGGGTAAAGGAAACAGCCCCTCCCTGGCTGACCTGGGCTGAAACCCACCTGCCTGCTGTGATGGTTGGGGGCACTAGGTGGGCAGTGGAGGTCATCAGGGTGCAGGCAGGGCCGCCCTACATAGGCCTGGCCCACCTGTGCTTTGTCTAGCAGCTCCCGGAAGCTCTCGAGGGAGGCAAAGGGGCCTAGCTCCTCCAGCAGTTGCTCTGGATCCAGGTTGGTCCACTGGATATCGGGGCGGCCCCTGTGGGGAGAGCCCAGGGTGGGTGAGGATCAGGGCTCAATTTCCACCCTGTGTACTGCTGCTGTGAGGATCCAGGTCATATCCCACTTCTTCCTGTCTGTTCATTTGCCTCAGCTCCCTAGACCTCCCAGGCTACATCAGCCCACTAGGTTGTTGCGGTGAGTTGTGGATGGACATAGGGGCTGAGACAGATGCCAGGACAGACAGCAGTTAACACACAGAAAGGGCTCAGAAAAGTCCAAGTCTCTTCCCAAGCCATCTACCCTTGGTTCTAGTACATAACCTGTAACAGGTGTTCTTTCTGGCCTGGGCAATAGCTTAGATGACGCCTAGCTAATCTTCCCCACAGAATCTCTCAGACCTTATGTGGATACTCGTGTTTTATCTAAATCCTGGGAGTGTGGAGAAGAGGGATGTAGACGGAGCCTTGGACAGGCCAATGCTCTGATCGTGGTCTGGGCGGGAGTTAGGATTTTGGATGGTTTGGATCATCATCTTTACTCCTACCCTCCTTTCTGCCAGGGAAATCCCCCCCCACCCCAGGGGCTGAAGCTGGGCCCCAGGAGTGGCTGTGGTGGACTCACGGCAGGTAGGCAGAGCCCCCTTGGAGCTTGGCTCCCTCCCAGAAGCAGTCGAGGGGGGTGAGGATCACGCATGGAAACAGCTTCTCGATCATCTGCCAGGGACACCCCAAGTCACATCAGTCCTACCTCTGGGCTCCTTCCCTCCCAATCTTTGTAGGACACCCACTGTAACACCCCCACCCCTCAGCCTCCTGGGGCCTCTCAGAAAGGAGGTTCCACTTCCACCCTATCTCAGGGGACAGCTCAGAACACTCACCCTCTCAATCATTCCATTTTCAATGAGGGGAACTCCTGACTTGTAGCAGATTTTGTTCAAGTCCCAGGACCTGGAATAGCCAGGGTGACAGGGGTCAGCAGAAAAGGGAGATTCCCACTGCAGCCCTGCCAGAGCACCACTCATCCCCAGCTGCAGGGGCTCAGCCACTCACTTTCCATAGAGCGAGACTTGCACTTTGCTGGCAGTGAGGGCTGCCTGGAGGTGGAGGCCAAGCGCCTCTGGTGTGAGGACATTCCCTCCGTCCTGGCGCGCAGTCTGTATCAGCATCTGGGAGGTGTACGCGGCCTCCTCCCCCAGCTTCTCCTTGGTGTAGTGCAGCTCCTGGCTCACCCGGCTGCCCACTGCCAGAAACAGGGGAGAAGGCTGTGGGGAAGGTGCCTCGATGGATCAGAGCTCTGGATGGTGGTGGAATGCCCACCCATCGAGGCCTCTCAGGACAAATGGGACAAGCTGCTAAGAGGAGCCCCTGCCTTCTCCCTGGTACCTCTGTTGTGGCCCAGGATGGACTCCCCAGGCCCCAACCCCTCTGTTTGGAATCTGGAGCTCTGCTGGAGAAGAAGAGGAGAGGCGTCAGCCGTGTGGCTCTATGGCTGTCTTGTGTGGGCCTAGTGTTCATGGATGAACAGGTTGGTTGGGTTTGGGGCACATAGGTTAAAAATGAGAGATCAGCATAAGCTGGGCTAGGTCTGGGGTTATAGGAGTGTTAAGGGAGCCCTCACTTAATCCTTCTCTAGTCTGGTGGGGAGGACAAGAAGGGGGAAAATGGGTCAACATGGAGGCTGCCATCAAGAGGGTTTCCTAAGAGAATACATCTAGGGCTCAGGCTAGTTGTTAGTTTGGGTTGCTCCAACCGCTGATTTACATCCACACAATTATTCTGCCAACTGGTCTGGGAAGAGGGTAGGGATGAGAGTGCCTGCCATAAGTGCTCTGTGTGGCACTGGCAAGGGGGAGAGTCAGACAGCCTGTCAGTTGTGGTGCTATCAATACACTACTCCTCTCAGTCAAGCAATACAGAGAATCAGCTCATCTATCCTGGCAGAGGTGAAGTCAAAGTGGGCCAAGGGGAAGAAGGGTTCCAGATAAATTCCTGTCATCAGCCTCACTGCCCAGATGGCGGGAAGCCCCAATGCTAGGCCTGCCTTAGTCTCTGGACACTGTGAAGGGTTAAGACTTGACTAGGGTTTGGAGGAAGGTGAGGGCCAGAGGCAAACCCACCCTGCAGCATTTGTGATCTACTCTCAGACCCAGTCTACTCCCATCTCTCTGAGGGCCTCTTCCTGTTGGTCACTGCCACCCTCTGCGGCCCACAGACACTGCTTCTCCAAGACTCCAGCTCCATCCTGGATCATCGTGCTCCCCAGTCTTTTTCTTAAACCAACATAATCTCACTTATGAGAGCCTCAAACCCTTGGTAACCCTCCAACACAGATTTACCACAGTTCCACTCCCTTCTCCAATCCAAGTCACATTCTTGGCCCTCCCCTCATGAAAACTGCCTCACACAGCCAGCCCACCCCCCCTACTGTCAAATCTCACCTACTCTTTTTCTTCCTTCCCTGTCCACATGCCCCTTCTCCAGGCCTTACAGCAGTGTTTCTCAGTCCTAGGCCAGAGGCTGCCACATGGAGGGAAAGGAGGGGAAGGCAGAGATAAACTCCCCACAGTAAGTAGGTTTCCTGAGGGGGAGAAGGCATGGGAGAAGGAAGGAACCCAGATAATACTTAGAATTTAAAATACTAATTCAGAGAGAATAAAGAATCCTCACAGAAAAAATGGAGAACAGAAAGAGATAAACCTCAGCTGACAAGGACAATGACAGATGAGCTGGGATACACTATTTAGGCAGGAATGGACACAGGCTCTGTACACACAGACCTGGCTTTGAGCCCTGGCTCTGACACTGTGCTTTTGGCAACTTACTTAAATTTCTCCAAACCTTGGTTTCCTCATCTGTGAAATGGGGACAATGCTTACCTTGGTGGCTTATTGTAGAATTAGAATCAATGCAGGCAAAGACCTTAGGATGTTACCTGACACACAGCAGGTACAGGTAGGGAGTTATTATTCAATAGTTTGTGGGAGAGAAACGACATGATGGAAGAATGAGAAAGGATTGGAGGAAAAAAGACAGTAGGTGAGTGGGGAGGAAGTGGGGGATCAGGGGAAGGGGACACTAAAAACAACACATTTGTTAAACACTTTTGTGCCTTTACAAAAGGGAAGATATAACTGGCTAAACAGTACAGAAAGCTATTCAACCTTATAGATAATCCTAGGGCACTCTGGTGGCACAGTGCCTAAGGCATTTTACTTCTAACTAGAAGGCTGGCAGAAGGAAGATGGGGCAATCTACTTCCGTAGTGATACTGCCTTGGAAACCCAAGGAGGGGTTGCTATGAGTTGGGGCCAACTCGACGGCACATAATAACAACAACAACATTAGAAAAAAAAGAAAACCAAACTCACTGCCCTCCGGTTGGATCTGACTCATAGCAACCCCTCCTTGGGTTTCCGAGGCGGTTGAGGCAGTATCACTACAGAAGTAGAATGCCCAACCTTCCTTCCGAGGAGTGGCTGGTGGATTTGAATTGCCAGCCTTCTGGTTATCAGTCAAATGCCTTAGGCACTACGCCACCAGAGCTCCCAATAAATGCCAATTAAAACAATATATCATTGTGTATGAAATTAGTTGTTGTTGTTATGTGCCATTGAGTCGATGAAATTAGTAAAGATTAAAAAAAAAATGATAGCACCCATTGCTGGCTCACTTGAGTTCACACTGATCCACAACGGGAGTGTAATTTGGTACAATTCTAGGGGAAAAGCGATATTGCACTATGTATCAAGAACCTCAGAAATATCATTGTCTCTGGTCCACATTTCACATGTAAGGGCCTGTCAGCTACAGTAGGGACTCAGGCTTTCTCTGAGTGAAATGAGAGCCAGGAGAGGTTTTGAGCAGAGGAGTAACTGGACCTGATTTTGCCATCACAATGTATTCTGGCACCAAGTGGAGTTGTGAATGAGGACTAGGAGTTGGCCAGGGGAAGGAGTCAGGAAAAGGTGTTCTGGACCAAGCGTGTGCAGTGCAGGGAACTGTCAAAGGTGCCTCACTGTTGGACTGCTGAGAGTGAGGCAGGGAGGAGCCAGAGACAATGCCAGAGAAGCAAGTGAGAGATGGTTTATACAGAGCCTAGAATGTGTGCAGGAGTCCCTGGGGGGTGCAAACGTTTGGAGGTGGAAGTCTACTCAGAGGCACCTGTAGAAAAGCCTGGTGACTTTGGAAGAGAACCACTGAAAACCCTATGGAGCATGGTTCTACTCTGACACACATGGGGTTGTTACGAATCAGAATTGAGTTGATGGCTTCTGGCCTGTTTCTCTTTAGACTGTGTTATTAGGAACTTGCACTTGATTCTAGAGCCTCCACAGTCCAGTAAAAAAGTAGATGGGCAGTGCCAAATTTAGACAGACCACTAGGGGGCGGTGTGCAGGCAGATGGGAAGGTGAAGCCTATGAAACAGGGTTCACTTCTCTTCCTCCTAACAGATCCCAATTTTGTTGGTCATCTTTTAAATGGTTTTGTGACTCAAGGCAGCTGCCCACGCTCTCCCCACAACCTCAAGGGGTAAAACTTGATTAGTCTAAGAAGCTAATCATGGTCTTCCAGTGCCTTAGTCAAGTGAAGGGTTTAAGCAAAGGATGCTACATAGTTTTTGCCAAAGATCAAATGGGATTTTTGCTGGGGCTTTTCTGGTAAATTCTTCCTCACTTTCACAGAGGGATGAAGACAAGAATGGTGCCCCTTTTCTACCACTGCAGCAGCCATTTTGGGACAAAATGAAGCCTGAGGACCAAAGCCTAACACACTGAAGATAACTTAGATAGAAATAACCTGGGTTCTTGCTGATATCTTTGGGTTGCTGAATTAACCATCCTGGAACTGCCCGACTGTCTATTGCTGGATTTCTTATTATGCACTTGCTATACGAAAACCCAAACCCATTGCCATTGAGTTGATTCCAACTCATAGTGACCCTATAGGATAGGGTAGAACTGCCCCATAGGGTTCCTAAGGCTATACATCTTTACAGAAGCAGATTGCCTCATCTTTCTCCTGTGCAGTGGCTGGTCAGTTCAAATTGCCAACCTTTTGGTTAGCAGCTGAATGCCTTAACCACTGAACCACCAGAACTCCTATCCACTTGTTACAAACTAAAAAAACCAAACTCACTGCCATCAAGTTGATTGTGACTCAGTGGTCCCCACTGGGTTTCCAAGGCTATAAATCTTTAGGGAAGTAGATCACCCCATTTTCCTTCTATGGAGCAGCTGGTGGATTTGAGCTGCTGACCTTCTGGTTAGCAGCCAAATGCCTTATCCACTACACCACCAGAGCTCCTCCACTTGTTATGTTGTTGTTGTTATGTGCCGTCAAGTTGGACCCGACTCATAGCGACCCCTCCTTGGGTTTCTGAGGCAGTATCTCTATGGAAGTAGATTGCCCAACTTTCTTTCCGAGGAGTGGCTGGTGCGTTTGAACTGACAGCCTTCTGGTTAGCAGTCAAATGTCTTAGGCACTATGTTACCAGGGCTCCTCTCCACTTGTTATAGGGGGTAGTAAATCAGTTTTCTTCCTTTCTTTTTCATGTGGCTAAAAGCATTCTAAACAACACAATCAGGAATGTATTTTCAGAGATAGAAAAAGGCCTTATCTAGCAGTGTCTTGAGGGTGAAGAGGATTGTTCTACACTAAGAGAGCTTAACCAGCTGGCCTGTCAGGAGTTGATTCCAACTTATGGTGACTTCACGCCATAGAACGGTGCTCCATAGTTTTCAATGACTGAGTTTTCAGATACAGATTACTAGCTGTCTTCTGAGGCCCTTCTGATGGACTAGAACCTCCAACCTTTTGGTTAGCTGCCAAGCCTTTAAACAGTTTGCACCACACAGGGACTCCATGAGAGACCTTAGAAAGGAAAAAAATCTAAAGTTTAGTAACCAATTAGACCAGTGGGAAGAATTGAGGCTGAATCCCAGGTGTCTGAATGGATGGTTCTACCAGTTGATAAGCATCCGCCCATCCTCTGCCTTCTAAATACAATGGTTATCTGTTCCATATCTTCAGAGACAGTCCCAATTTCAAACAGCCTCTATCATTGTTCCTTTACGTACTAGTTGGGCTATATGTCTAATTTTCATTTTAGAGAACAGTCTACCTTTAAGCCCTTTAGCTTTAAAGTGAATCAGGAAAGGCCACAAGTCATATCCCAAGTCCACCAGTACAAAGCAGAAGAGACCCTGAATTCTGGTCTAGAACTCTGATAGCCAAAGTCCTGTTTCTTTCATTCTCTTCTGTATTAACAAAACAGAAAAAGAATGCCGAAAATCCTTCAGTTCTCACCTTAATTAGCTCCTCAGGGATGGGGTGTGGAGGAGAAGTCTAGCTACAGAGAAGATATTAAGTCAAGATCATTGCTTTTACCCTACTCCCAGCCCTAGCCAAAATAGGCAGAGATATATTCTGAAATAAAGAAAGATCTAGGAATTGGCTACAAACCTCCCCTAAAACAATAGCAAAAATCTCCTAAGTCCAGCCTGTCCTGTGCTGGAGTGTAGGAGAGAGGATGAGGAAACACAGTTTAGATGTGGAAGATCTGGAGAATGGGGAAGGAAGAAGGGGAGGGAGGCCACCTCTATTGTGGTAGGAAATCCAAGAGTCATTTGGGACCACCCAGGCAGCAGTGGTGTGGGTGGGGGTATGTCTGTGTGCGTGTATACACATGTGTGTCCTGGGGCTGGGGCAGGCAGACAGGCACAGAGAAACATCTGCTGTGGACCCCAAGGCTGGCCTAGAGAATGTATGTATGTGAGTCTGCAGAGGCTGGGGGTAGGGTGGGGATGGGGTGTGGGAGCCCAACAGGCAGGCAGGCTCCAAGAAACATCTGCTTGGGATCCTAGGACTTGCCAGCATTTGAAATAACTCAAGGGTGTGAGCCTTCAACCTGGGCCCTGCCTTTGGGTGTGGGCCAGAACTGGGGGAGGTCTGGGGAAGTCCACAATGCAAATTTCCCAGGGAAGGAGAGGGGAGTTCAACTTTATTAAAGGGTTGCCATATGAAGCCAGGCCCCAAGAAAGAGTCATGCTTAAAGTAATAGTAATTATTTTTATCTAATGCTTCCATTAAGGAGCTCTGGTGGCATAGTGCCTAAGGCATTTGACTGCTAACCACAAGGTTGGCAGTTCAAACCCACCAGCCACTCTGTGGGAGGAAGATTGGGCAATCTACTTCTGTAAAGATTTACTGCCTCAGAAACCCAAAAGGGGTCTCTGTGAGTCGGAATTGATCCAATGGCAGTGAGTTTAGTTTTTTGGTTTTGGAAATGCTTCCATTAGGAAGTAAGGCTTTGGTCCCGTCTGACCCTAGCTGTTGCCTCCAAGCTCAGGTCCTGTACTGCTTTTTCTACTAAATAGTCCTGGGTACATGGGACCTCTTCCTGGATGACTGGGCAGATGATTTACTCAGTTTCCTCACCTTCCAGGCCTAACTTTTCTGATTCTCCTGGTAAGAAGTGATGTTCTTACCTTCTTTTGTACAACATAATCACATCCTGCTTTGTAGTTATTCCAGTACCTATTTAATTTTCCTTGCTAAAGTATAAGCTACTAAAAGATGGGTCTTGTTTTAGTTTTTAG
>NW_006921957.1:2854885-2855371 GCF_000298275.1 Orycteropus afer afer
TGCGGGATTGGGCAGTGTTTCGTTCTGCTGTGCATGGGGTCGCTATGAGTCGGAAATGACTCGACGGCACATAACAACAACAACAACATATCTTTATGGAGGTAGATTGCCCAGTCTTCCTTGCACAGAGTGGCTGATGGATTTGAACCAATCTTCCGGTTTGCAGTCAGATGCCTTAGGCACTATGCCAACAGAACTCCTAGGGCTCCCTAATAGAGGGAACAGTCCCTCTATTATACTTTCCTCAGCTTTTCCATTTGAGTGTGGTGTTTCTGCTAGATTACTGACTGGTAAACCCTGACTGGCAGAGGAGGGTAAAATCAGTATTTCAATATGTAAAGTTTGGGAGAAAGAATCTCTAATAAATTACTCATTACTTTAACACAACTACTATTATCTCTGACCAATTTCTTCTAGACTTTGTATTTATGATTATATCACAAACATTTCATCTACCACATAATCTTTGTATTAATCATTTGGAAA
>NW_006921957.1:2856956-2859784 GCF_000298275.1 Orycteropus afer afer
CAGAAGGCTGGTGGTTCAAACCCACCAGCCACTCCTCAGAAGGAAGATTGGGCGATCTACTTCAGTAGTGGTACTGCCTCGGAAACCCAAGGAGTGGTCACTATGAGTTGAATCGACTGGATGGCAGTGAGTTTGTTTTGGAGGATTATATCTAATTATTGATTCATATGACAAATGTCTCTTAAGGTCTCTTATGTGTCTACCACTGTGCTGAGCTCTGGGATTGCAGGGTATCTGCTTTCTAGACGCTCACATACCAAGACCTAATGGAACAATACAAGAAGGCTGCTGTGGGACTCGGTGCCTAGGTAGAATATGGTGGGAACGCACTGTGAGTTGGGGCATGTAGGGAAGTTTCCTAGGAGAGGTGTTCAGAAGTGAGAAGAAATGGAGGGAAGAGGTGCGAGGGTGACAGAATCTAAAAGAATCCATGGTTTAAGGTTTGGAGAGTTCATGTACTGGCTATGTGATCTTGGGCAAGTCACAATCTATGACACTGATATAAGTAGTAGGTGAAATAACAGGTGGCTAAGGAACAAATGCCAGGAAGTGAGGTAAAAAGACATACAAACACAAATACATACATGTGTGGCAGGGACTGACTAGCCTGGTTTCAGGGGAAGATCTGTATGGGAATCTGAGGAGCCTGGACAGGTCCTCCCCTTGGTCTTCCTAGCCACTCACTAGGCTTTTGGCTGGCCTCTATTATCTGGGCCCCAGCCCGAATCAATGATCCCCGAGATGTGGGGAAGGGCCCTGTGCTGCACCCGCCCCCACCCTTTATGTTTATGAGTTGAGCCTTGGAATGGAATGTATACCCCTTTTCCTACGGACAGGGGTCCCTGGGTGGTGCAAACACTAGGCTGTTAACCTAAAGGCTGGTGATTGGAGTCTCCCCAAAGATGTCTTGGGAGAAAGGCAGGGAGATCTACTTCAGAAAAAATCAACCACTGATACCCTACGGAGCACAGCTCGACTCTGGCACACATGGGGGTTGTCATGAGTCAGAGTCTCCTGGTTCCCTGTAGGCAGCTTCAGGCCAATAGCACTGGTCAAGTCTTTCTTTGGTGCTACAGGTTGCAACCAGAGATCAGAGTATGGCCTTTCATCTTGAGACAAGGGAAGGAGAGAGGCTACAAGCCAAAGCAGCACCTCCCCATTTATCAATGGCAGAAAACACCCTGGTTCAATCCTCTTGGGTGGTGACAGACGGCTCAGCGGAGGACGGGCCACCCTGGGCTGCCTGGCTTCCAGTAGAATGTGTTCTCCTGCCCAGCCTCTTTCCCTTCTTGTGATTCAATTAGAGCTGAGTTTTCTAGACCTTCTGTCTGGGTGGTCCCTCGCACAAGCCCCCCCCCCCTTCCTCAGACACATTTAACCATTTAGAAAGCAGCATACAAAGGCCTGGGTTACAGGACCCCTTAGGGGTGAAGGCTGAGGATAAAGAAAATGTTGTTGCTGTTATGTGCTGTCAAGTCGGACCTGACTCACAGTGACCCCTCCTTGGGTTTCTGAGGCAGTGTCACTATGGAAGTAGATTGCCCAACCTTCCTTCTGAGGAGTGGCTGGAGGATTTGAACCGCCAGCCTTCTGGTTAGCAATCAAGTGCCTTAGGCACTACGCTACTGGAGCTCCTAAAGAAAGTGTACTCCCTGCAATTCTCCAAAAGTAGGAACAGCCCTTGAATTAGGCTATGATGTCTAGATTGCTCTTGCAGCTACAGCTAAAGACATTTCCCTTCTCTCCCCACTGGGAATGGGAGGGAGATAGGAATAGTAATGAGGTAAAGGACTAGAAAGTTTCATCCCTCTGGCCTTAGCAAAAAAATAGAGCGCAGTGTTGGCAGTCAGTCCCCTGACTCCCTCAGGGAGCTCTTGCCAGCAGGTAGGGGTAAAGTATTAATGGGGGAGCGGGTTCCTGGAGCAGGAGCTATCAAATTTTGCCTGACTTGGTGAGTTCCCAGAACCCTATTCCTCAACGCCTCCCCAGGATGCTCCCTGATTTGGCAATGAAGGCACCCTTCCTCTTCTCTTCTACTTCCCTCATGACTGGGAGAGAGAGGCAGCGCAGGCCCTATCCACTTTTCAGCATGCCTGCTGTTTGGGCCTCTATTCCATGGAGAGATGGCTGGCCAGTGGACTTTCAGTTGCTCAGACATACTCAAACCCTCTATAGCTGCTGCCAAAAGGAAACAAAACCGTCCCTGCCTTCTTGAAGACGAACAGAGCAAAGAGAAGAGAAATCAAAGCATCTTGGGCACCCAGCCAGTCCTGGAGTTCTTGGAGACAACGGAAGTGGTGTCTTGAGCTGGAGGCTATGCCCAGCTAGGACCCAAACTCAGCAAGGCCTTCCTCTGGGGAGCCCTTACTGGGTCTTCTCTAGATCCTTCTTTCCCTTGGTGCCAGGGGCTGCTGATGGCCTTGTGCAAGGGGAAGGCAGAGGAGAGGCTTTTCCTCTATCTCACTGTCAGGGGTTCCCAGCGATCAGTGGGAAAGGCTAGGAAAGGGTCTCGGAGGGCTCTGGGACAGTTTAATCATTATCCTTTCTTCCCTTGTTCCTCCCTCCCTCCAAATACCCAGCTCTGTACCCTTTCTTTGGTTGAAGAGGGGCCTTCTGGTCTCTTGGGCCACCTGGAGCCCAAAGGCCAGCAGCCTTGGGCTTTATGGAAAAGGGGATAACTAAGAATTGGAAAGGAGCTCTGGTAGCGTAGTGCCTAAGGCACTTGACTGCTAACCAGAGGGCTGGTGGTTCAAACCCACCAGCCACTCCTCGGAAGGAAGATGGGGCAATCTACTTCCGTAGTGACACTGCCTCGGAAACCCAAGGAG
>NW_006921957.1:2859884-2862884 GCF_000298275.1 Orycteropus afer afer
TCAAACCCACCAGCCACTCCTCGGAAGGAAGATGGGGCAATCTACTTCCGTAGTGATACTGCCTTGAAACCCAAGGAGGGGTCGCTATGAGTCGGTCCGACTCGATGGCACATAACACCAACAAGAATTGGAAAGGCCTTTAAAAATCACTCATTCCAACTCTTCCATTTTGCAGATGGAACAGAAAAGAGAAGAGGCAGTGACTTGGCTAAAGCCAATAACATTTCAGAGGCCAGGTCTTCTTCCACCCAGGCCAGGACTCTGTCTCCAGGATCATGTGGGCCTCACAAATTTAATTTCAGTTCTAAAGGGAGGCCAAGGCTTGGTCCACCTTGGGTACCATCACAACTCTTTCTCCCTCTTCTCAGCTGAAATGGTTTCAACTGGGCTGTTTCAGTTCCTGTCTGCTTAGAGCAATCTTCCAAGAACCTTGTCCTGACCAGTGGGAGGAATGTGGTTCTCAAAAGCTCCCAACAAGGCTAGTTGGGGTGGAGATCCCCCAGGGTAGAATGCTCATCTAGTCTCTCACAAGCTCAAAGAGAACGCTAAGATCAGGCCAAATTATGCAAGGGACTTGAGAGCCTTGAGATTTTTGAAGCAATGTAGAAACCAGTATTTCAATCTGTTCTTTATAATTACTGCCACCCACAGTGCAGTGAGGACATCAAGAGAAACCTTTACTTTGATAATTCTAGGAGGTGAAATCTCACTCCAGGAGCCACTTTTATCTTCCATGAAACACCTGCAGGTTGTAAAAGCAGTGCAGGGTAGGGCAAAAGCAGAGTGTATGTGTGTCTTTGAGAGGGGGGCTGGTGGAGGAGAGGTGGATTGGACTGTAAATATGGAAATCTTACTCCTCAATTACCTGAAGTAGGAGAGGCTGTATAATTAATATATAAAGGAGTGCAGCTGGAGAAGAGTCAGAAAAAATATCAAACCATGATACAGGATCCTGGCTTTTCATTACCTGGTTGGGCAGACCTCACTAAGGGGAGGTGAAGAAGGGGTCTTGCTTCTCAGACCATGGCTCTCCTTCACTGCTCTTGCCTCCACTACAACCTGTGAGGATAGGTTTGTTGGCTAGGCAGAGGCTGCTTCCTGTTTGCTTTAAAAGTTTCCAAGGGACAATAGTTGGGCCAGAGAAAAGTGGCTACACACTGAGTGGGAAGACAGGGAGCAAATGGTAAGGGGCTGAGAGCCTGGAACCTGTGTGGCAGGTATGAGAGCAGTAAGTCTTGGGTTAAGGCTCAGGGCTCAGGCTGCTCAAATGCAGCAGCTGCAGAGGGAGCGGCATATGCAGATGTGGCACTGTCAGCAGCTAGGCCTGTGGGTCTACAAAGCCTGATCAGGGTCAAGGACAGACGTATTCCCAGGTCTTTTTAGGTGAGAGATGTTTTATGGACTAGGTTGGGCCAGCCAGTCAGAAAGCTCCCTCTCAGGAGCTTTAACACTGAACAGCTGTTGCTCTGGCCTGATAACCTTCAGACAGAAGATCTAGGCTACAGTATCCTATTCTGTTCCACACACCTGTCTAGATAGTCTTGACGATGATCCATGAGCACACACTGTGTAACCCTGGAGCCCACATGACATGGAGCTTAGGACTGCTCCACAGGTCTCCAACATGCCTTTGGAAGGCCTTCTTTATTGGGAAATAAATACAGAGTCAAACAGGTGGGCCAGCCAATATCTGTAGTTCTGGGGGACAAGAGAAGGAGTAGGATTTCCTTGGAACTCAGATCTCCATGAGCTGGTCACTCCCCACGATCACCTCGTTCACTCGTTTGGCTACAAAAGAAAGGAAAAAATTTTCTGAGAGCTGGAAGCAAAAGATGTCATTTCAAACCCAGCTACTTCTAATCCATATTCACATTTATTCTTCTCCTCTTGTGGTTCTGCTCTTGAGAAAATCTCCCCCCCCCTTTTTTTCTGAGATTCATCGTTGCATCTAGATGGCTGCCTGCAAGCTTTTAAGATCCCAGTTGTTACTCGCCAAAGTAGGAGGTGGAGAATGTTTTGTATAGTATGTTATACCAATTGAGCTTGATGTCCCCTATGACTGTGGTCCCGAGCCCACAGTTTCAACAACTTGGTCCCTCCAGGTAGCTGGCTGTGACCAAGAAGTGACTACAACCTTGTCCCTTGTCAGCTCTACTATACCCCTGGGAGTTCTTACAAAACATACAAATACACTTGTAGAACCATTATCTTGAGAAGTTCTTGAGAATACAACTTGGTAAAAGGCTGTGGGAGAGGCTGCATCTCTCAGGCAGGAGGAGGGACTAACTCTTTATATACCTGGCTCTGGGGAGGTTACATCTAGGAGGGGAACTGGAGCTGGGTCTTAAAGGCTGAATAAAGTTTTTCCAGGGAGTAAATCAAAGGGAAGGCTTATAGGCTGTCAGAACAGCATGAGCATGAAGTGTGAGAATGGGGAACATGAAATACTCTGATGTGGCCAGAGGTAGGGAATAGGAGTTAAGAGAGGAAATAATTTTTTAGGGCTAAGCTTGACGGCACACAACAACAACAATAAGTGAGATCCAAAGGAGGAAGGGCAACATCTCACTCATGATATTAAAATACTACCACCTGCCCTACAGGGTTGAGTCAGGCATTCAATGAGTTAAATGGTTAAGTGAGTACTCAAGAAATAGTGGATATTATTATTTTCATACAGTTCAAACCTATAAGGCTTCCCATGACTTGGTCCCTGGCTATTCCTCCAATTTCATCTCCCACCATTCCTCATTTACACCAACAAACCACACAGTTACATACTTCTAGACCTTGGCACATGCTCTTCCCTCTGCCTGGAATGCCTTTCCCTATTTTCTCTCATTGCATTCTTTTTTGTAGTTGTTGTTAGGTGCCCTTGAGTCAGTTCTGACTCATAGATACCCTGTGTACAAGAAAAGAAATAATGCCCGGAATGGCACCATCTTCACCATCACTGCTGTGTTTGAGCTCTTTGTTGCAGCCATTTTGTCAATCCATCTC
>NW_006921957.1:2864519-2870215 GCF_000298275.1 Orycteropus afer afer
ATGGACTCAAGTATAGCAGGGATTGTGGGGCTGGCGCGGGATCGGGCAGTGTTTCATTCTGCTGTGCATGGGGTCGCTATGAGTCGGAAATGACTCGATGGAACTTAACAACAACAACAACTACTTTACTGAGCATGTTGTCGTTCTTCAGAGACTGGTCCCTCCTGATAACATATCCATACTATGTTAGATGAAGTCTCGCCATCTTTGCTTCTAAGGAGCATGCTGGCTATACTTCTTCCAAGTCAAATTTGTTTGTTCTTCTGGCAGTTCATGGTCTATTCAATATTCTTCACCAACACTATAATTCAAATGCATCAATTCTTCAGTCTTCCTTATTCACTGTACAGCTTTCGCTTGCATATAAGTCAGTTGAAAATATCATGGCTTGGGTCAGGTGCAACTTAGTCTTCAAAGTGACATCTTTGCTTTTTAACACTTTAAAGAGGTCTTCTGTAGCAGATTTGCCCACTGCAATACATCATTTCATTTCTTGACTGCTGCTTCCATGGGCATTGACTGTGCTCCAAGTAAAATTAAATCCTTAACAACTTCAATCTTTTCTCCATTTACCATGATGTTGTTTATTGGTTCAGTTATGAGAATTTTTGTTTTCTTTATGTTGAGGTATAATCCATGTTGAAGGCTGTGGTCTTCATCAAATGCTTCAAGTCAAGTCCTCTTTGCATTCTTACCCTAAATGTCCTAGTCAAGCATCTCCAGTATGTAATGCTTTCCTTTCTGAATTGACTATTTCCTGGCTTATGAAACCACTGTAAATAACACATACCTTTCTCTCTACATCATTATATAATGTCCTCTGCTTCACTATGAGCACCTTGAGGGCAGGGACAATGCATGGTGTCTACTAGCACAAAACACATTTCAGAGGTTTTCAGTAATGTTAATTTAAGGTCAGGGTATAGCCATGTAAGTGGAGAGTTAAGTTGAGAGGAAGTGAAGGCTGGTAGGGCAGTTCAAGGAATCATGAAACTGGGAGTTGGAGAGTTCATTGATGAATTAATTTAAGTTGTCCAAGATGTTGGGAAAAAGTGCATATGTGGGGAGGAAGACTGTGAACCAGGGGCTAAAGTACTCAACAAATTTAGGGGAGTGCCCTGGAAGCTGGGCAATGATGGGATAAAATGTAAGAGGGTTAACTTTCAAGGAAAAAGAGCTATTGAAAGAAGGCAGTGAACCAATGCTCTGGAACGGGGAGGAGAGCCAGGGAAATGCTGTCTGTCTCTTGCCTGGAGGTATGGGGCAGATGTAGGAAATAGGAGAGAGTTTCTCTAGTCTTTTATTGGCTCAGGCTCATAATAGAAAGGAGGTTTCTGACTAAGGCTTTAGAGACTTTGAAGATTCAGATGCAGCTCCTTTTCTGTCTACCTTTTCAGTTTTGTTCTTGCAACATTTCCATTGTACCCTGTATTCTAGATTTTCAAAATAATTTGCAGTTTCTAACACTCAAGATTGTTTTAGTTTCAAGGTACCTGCTTTTACTGCTATCTTTTGCTCAAGAAGTTCTCTGCTTTGTACATTTGGGAAACAGCCAAATTTTCGGAGATTTAGCCCTACTTCCTGTCTATAAGATGGTGTACCTGATCCCTGTTTCAAGAATGGACCGGTTTCTCCTTTATGTTCCCAATTAACTCATGGTCTTTTACCATTGTACCTGTGACACTATACTACACTTACTTCTTTAGTTTTATAATAGACTGTGAGCAACTGGACATCACGGAATAAACCATTCATCTTTATACCCATAGCCTAGCAGTGCCTGGAATACAGTAAGCTTTAATTAAATGTTTGTTGACTGTGCATGTGTTTTGAAGGCTATTTGAGAATATGGATGTAGGAAATGGAGTATGTATAGAGGAGAGAGGCTTCAATCTCCTTGTCTAAGAGAACATCATCGACAGCTCTGGCACATTACAGCAAAGCTGCTTGGGGATCCGGAGCACCCTCAGGCTTATTTCCCTTTAACTTTCTCCAGCAGGAAGAGTAAACAAGATCTAGGATGTTTTTGTTTTATTACCAGGTTGGAAAGAGTTAACCTTATTTGGAAGGGAAATGTTCTTTACTGCTGCTATAACAGAAATACCACAAATGGATGGCTTTAACAAACAGGGATTTATTCTCTTACAGTTTAGGAGGCTATAAGTCTGAGTTCAAAGTGCCAGCTCTAGGGGCTGGATGAAGGTCCCTCAACCTTGGGTTTCAGCTCTGTGTCCTGTTCAAGGCCCACTAGAGCTATAGGCGTTTTCTGACTTATGCAACTTCTGGCTGCTGAGGCTGACAAAGCCAAGACTGACAAGTAATATGGTAGAGTTCTAAGATCAACAGGCACAGGGAAGGCTACTGCTTCAAGTGCAAGAACAATTCCAAAATCAGCAGAGAACACAGAAGGCTACTGGTTCAAATCCAGGAACAGCATTTGGCCAGATGCAGGATCCAAAATGTGCCAAAGACCTAGAGACCTTTCCCAAAGCTTCTCCTTATATAGTGGAAGCAGGCCACACTCCAAAGACAGCTACTTAGCTGCTCACAGCAGATTCCACCATGGAAGTGATTGTATTCTCATCATGGGGAATAAGTGCATCCAGCTGCCCAGCCATTCAAAACCATGGCCCAACCGATCTGACAAACAACCTTAACTACCACAGGAAAGGATAGGGAAGAGAGCAAGAGAAGGTGACAGTGCAGGAAAGGAAAGAGATTCTAAGTCAGGAAGACTTGGATTCTAATCTGACTTGCAGCAAATTATTATCTGGCTTTGAGTAAATTAATTCATGCCTTTGGGTTTTAGTTTCCTCACAAAAGTTGTGGAGATTCAGTGACGTTAATGATGTAAAGAGCCCTGAATGATGCTTTGACAAGTATTAAATAGATATTTCCTTTCACTTTTCTCCAGAGTTAGAAGAATGAGGCTGGAACTATCCTGAGCACTCGTGCCCTAGGAGGTACACCTTCCTATTCTTTATAGCCACCTACTTCAGTGAGAAGAATGAGAAGGAGGCCCAGACAATGTATAATGAGTGCATGAGTGCTCAAGCTGGGGGTGGTCTTGGAGTGTGATTGTTAATCAGGCTCCACCCTTGAGGTAAGGCTGCTGCAAAAAGAATAAAGGACATGTCCTGGACCACAATAAAGTTTTTTTTTTTTTTTTTTTAAATTTACTTTGGATAAGTATTATCCATGTGACATTAACTAAATGTTTAAGGTTAAAAAAAACCAAAACAAACCCACTGCCATCGAGTTGATTCCAACTCACAGTGACCCCCCCTTTGGATTTCCGAGGCGGTAAATCTTTATAGAAGGAGATTGCCCAGTCTTCCTTCCACGGAGTGGCTAGTGGGTTTGCACCACCAACCTTCTGGTAAGCATTCAAATGCCTTAGGCACTAGACTTAATGCTTACGGTCAGAATGAATTCATTAAAATCATAATAATGGCCCCAATAAAGGAACAGAGGAAATGCTTCACTGCCTAGCTTCCCACGCACTTCCAAGAACTCCTCTTAATCCTTTTTCCTTCTATATTCTTCTAAAGTCGGGCTTCATCATTTCACACCTACGACCCTGACATTTGTTCTTCCTTCACCCTTGTCTAATTTTCAGGGACGCTGGGGTGTTCTGAAGTCAGCACCAGTTCCAACCAATACTTTTCTGGGTCCTCAGTGCTCCAGACCAGAGAGGGGAAATTAGGTGGTTGGCTAGGGCAGAAGAGCTTTTCTTCCTTCTGCCAGGTTCCTTGCAATCACTTGAGACTTCTCTGATCTATCATCCTAGGCTCTTCCCTTTGGTCTGCTCTTAGCCTGGTGGTGAGAGAAGACCTTGCTCACTGGGATTCCAGGGAGAAAGACTATCTAGAACGTTGAGGGTAGATGTATTTTCACGGCGATTCAGTAAGGTGGAGGGAACCCCCATGGGGAGCAATAAGCAGAACTGGTTCTGTTTGACCAGGGCTAGAAGAGGCTCCAGTAAATACACTGCGAAAATTCTGAGCTGGAATCAGGCTGGGAAAGATCCCAAAGGGAAGGGTACATGGGAGGATGGTAAGTTGGGGAAAGGAGTCTCTTTGCTAAGAAGTGGGGTATAAAGTCCAGGGGACACTGAATGAAGCTCTTAACATCCTAAGGGCTTGGCTAGCCCATCTCTGTCCTCTTTGACAAGAGAAGCCACGCCTCAACCTCCAATACCTGGCATTCAGTCATCACTCATGCATTCTGCACACAGAATGAAGAGATGTCTTGCAAAGTAAAATGCAAACACAACACATTACCTTGCTGGAAAAGGAAAGGAGAGAAAGCACAAATGATGAGTTTCTAGATTATGCTGTAAAAGAAAGCAGGGGCTTTCTAGGGTGGTGGTGGCAAATGGAGAGTTTACTCATTTAATTATGCCTACAGATTCTAATCATATGGTCTACTATGTCTGGAATGACAAACTGAAGAGGAATGGCATCATATTCGTGGTCAAAAAACATTCCAAGATCTACCCTGAAGTACAATGCTGTTAGTGATAGGATAATACCCACACACCTACAAGGAAGAGCAATTAACACCACTTACAAAAAACCCAACAAACTCACTGCCATTGAATTGATTCCAACTCACAGTGACCCCTCCTTGGGTTTCCGAGGTAGTATCTCTACGGAAGTAGATTGCCCAATCTTCCTTCTGAAGAGTCGGTGGTGGGTTTAAACCGCCAGCCTTCTGGTTAGCAGTCAAATGTTTAATCAAATTTATGCACCCACCACTAAAGCCAAAGATGAAGAAATTTAAGATTTTTACCAACTTCTGCAGTCTGAAATCAACCAAGCATGCAATCAGGATGTATTGATAATTACTGGAGAGTGGAAAGCAAAAGCAGGAGACAAAGAAGCAGCTTCAGTAGCTGGAAAATATGGCTTTGGTGATAGAAATGATGCCACAGACTGCATGACAGGATTTTGCAAGACAACTTATTCATTGGAAATACCTTTTTGCAACTACACAAATGGAGCCTATACACGTGGACCCTGCCAGATGGAACACACAGGAATCAAATCGACTACATCTGTGGAAAGAGGTGATGGAGAAGCTCAGTATCAGAAGTCAGAACAAGGCCAGGAGCTGACTGTGGAACAGAACATCAACTGCTCATGTGCAAGTTGAAGTTAAAGCTGAAGAAAATTAAAACAAGTCCATGAGAGCCAAAATATGACCTTGATTACATCCCACCTGAACTTAGAGACCATTTGAAGAAAAGACTTGACATACTGAACACCAATGACCAAAGACCAAATGAACTGTAGGATGACATTAAGAACATCATACATGAAGAAAGCAAAAGGTCATTAAAAAGACAGGAAAGGAAAAAAAGACCAAAATGGATGTCAGAAAAGACTCTGAAACTTGGTTTTGAATGGAGAGTAGCTAAAGTGAATGGAAAAATGATGAAATAATAATAAAAAAAAGATGAACAGAAGATTTCAAAGGGCAGCTGGAAAAGACAAAGTAAAGCATTATAATGAAATGTGCAATGACCTGGAATTAGAAAACCAAAAAGGAAGAATACACTTGGCATTTCTTTTTTTTTTTTTTTTAAATTAGGATTTGAGTGAAGATTTACAGAGTAAATTCACTTTTCATACAGCAGTTCACATATACTTTGTCTCATGTCATTGACCAAAATTTACAATGCAGCAGCTCCC
>NW_006921957.1:2874935-2882355 GCF_000298275.1 Orycteropus afer afer
TTATCTTCTGTGTCTGTGTTAATTGGTTTCCCTTTTCTTTGTTGAAGAGGGTCTGTGCAATCCTTCTGCCTAGTCCGCCATCTTGCCCCGCCTCCCACTTGGCATTTCTCAAGCTGAAAGAACTGAAGAAAACATTCAAGCCTGAAGTTGCAATACTGCAGGATTTTAAGGGCAAAATATTGAATGATGCAGGAAACATCAAAAGAAGATGGAAGGAATACACAGAAGTCACTGTATCAAAAAGAACTGGTTGACTTTCAACCATTTCAGGAGGTAGCATATGATCAAGAACCAATGATATTGAAGAGAGAAATCCAAGCAGCACTGAAGGAACTGGTGAAAAACAAGGCTCCAGGAAACAAAGGAATACCTATTGAGATGTTTCAACAAATGAATATAACTCTGAAAGTGCTTACTTGTTTATGCCAAGAAATTTGGAAGACAGCTACCTCCGCAATCAACTGGAAGAGATCAATATTTGTGCCCATCCCAAAGAAAGGTGATCCAAGAGATATTGAACAATATCATTAATATCACATGTAAGTAAAACTGTGATGAAGAAAATTGAAAAATAGTTGTAGCAATATATCGACAGGGAAATGCCAGAAATTTAAGCTGCATTCAGAAGAGGGTGTGGAATGAAGGATATAACATTGCTAATGTCAGATGGATCTCAGCTGAAAGCAAAAAATACTAGAGAGATGTTTACCTATGTTTTATTGACTACGCAAGCGCACTCAACTGTGTGGATCATAACAAATTACAGATAACATTACGAAGTACAGGAATTCCAGATCACTTAATTGTGCTCATGAGGAAACAAAACACAGACCAAGAGGCAGTCATTCAAACAGAACAAAGGGATACTGCATAGTTTGAAATCAGGAAAGGTGTGCCTCAGGGTTGTATTCTTTCACCGCACTTATTCACTCTGTACAATGAGCAAATAATCTGAGAAGATGGACTATATGAAGAAGAATGTGACATCAGGATTGGAGGAAAGCTTATTAACAACCTGTGATTTGCAGATGACACAACCTCACTTGCTGAAAGTAAAGATGACCTGAGGCCTTTACTGATGAAGATGAAAGACTACAGTCTGTAGTATGGATTACACTGCAACATAAAGAAAATGAAAATTCTTACAACCAGACCAATAAGCAACATCATGATAAATGGACAACATATTGATGTTTTCAAGGATTTCATTATACTTGGATCCAAAATCAATGACAATGGAAGCAGCAGTCAAGAAATCAGACAACGTATTGCACTGGGCAAAACTGCTGTAAAAGATCTCTTTAAAGAGCAAAGATGTCACTTTGAAATCTAAGGTTTGCCTGACCCAAGCCATGGTATTTTCACTTGACCTCTATGCATGCAAAAGCTGGACCGTGAAAAGGAAGACCATAGAATTGATGTATTAGAATTATGGTGTTGGTGAAAAATATTGAATAGACCATAGACCACCAGAAGAACAAACAAATCTGTCTTGGAAGAAGTACAGCCATAATGCTCCTTAGAAGTGAGAATGCCAGACTTTGTCTCATGTACTTTAGTCATATTGTCAGAAGGGACTGGCTCCTGAAGAAGGACATCATGCTTGGTAAAGCAGAGGGTCAGCGCAAAAGGGGAAGACCTTCACCAAGACGGACTGACAAAGTGGCTGTGATGACGGGCTCAAGCATAGCAAATATTGTGGGGATGGCACAGGTTGGGGCAGTGTTTTGTTCTGTTGTGCACAGAGTCACTATGAGTAGGAGCCAAATTGACAGCACCTAACGAGAACAACATGGATTCTAAACTCTTATTAAGAGGGAGCAGCCCTTAGTTTCAGGAAGAGCTGAAAGAAGAAGCAAGCATTGGGGGTGTTTCTACTTTTTGCTGAGCAAAAATTTACAAAGACAAAGAGGAAGGAGTTAGAAGAGACATTGTGGGGGGCCACAAACTCAAGCCAGAAAAGAACAAAGACAGAGGAATGCCATGGGAGGCAGGGAGGAGACAGGATAAGGAAGCAGCTCCACAGACCAGCTGAGCAGCTGCTTCTGATACTCTGGGCACCCCTTCCAAGGGAATGGAGGCAGAGAAAAGGTTGGGGGTTCTGAACCTTATTTTTAACAAATTACCAGCAGTTTTTCATTCCCTGATCAAGGAGCAAAGCTTCTCTGTACCTCAAGGGGAGGCCTGGGTAAGGTGGTATGTAGAGCAGGAGAAAGGGTTAAGACCTGAGGTTCCTGAGGATCAGAGGGAGCAGGGATATGAGGCTGAATACATTTTTCTTATTGGCCTGGTAAAGAGGGACCAAAGGGATCACTGATCAGAATCTCCCAGAAAGCCAGGAGTGGCTTTTACCTATGGTCTCTTTGGCAGTAATTCGGCAATAATTCATGCTTAAGACCCAGTTCTGTTATCCACCAGCTATGTATCTTAGGTAAGTTTCAACTTTTCAAAGTCTCAGTTTCCATTTTTGTCAAATGGTGTCAATAATACACTTCAGAGGGCTTGTATGAGAATCCAGTAAGATGGCATATGTGAGAACATTTTTAAGCTGTAAATAACAGCTGTAAGCCAACAGCATTCCAGGAGTGCAGTGCCAGGCCTCCTGTGTTGCAGTTTAAGCTGGTGTCCCAGTCCCCTCACCAAGGCTCATGCTCCCAGCCTACAAGTGATTATAGCAGAAAGTCCAGTGCCTGAGTCACCACTGCTGACCCACACCCTGCTCAAAGGTTCTCAGGTGAGACTCTGGGAAGAGTGTACCATTAATTGAACTAAAAATACCACATTAAAAGTGCCATGACCTAGGCTTGACCTATGAGATGAATCTGCCTCAGACCTTGGAAGTAGGAACACAAAGAAGTAGGAATCAGAAAGAATCCACTTTGGGGTTGGTGAGTAGTGTCACAGTGCAAGTTTTGACAACCAGTGTTCAGTGAGGAGGGCAGCAGTGTCCTCATCAGACTGGTTTGGGGTATGATCTTATGTGCAGACCATCGTTGAAACTTTTAGCTAGAAAATTCTGTGAGCTATGTAGTGTCTTTGCAATGAACTCCTCATCAGCTTAAATTGGCCAGAATTAGTTTATGATGCTTTTAATAAAAAATCCTAACTGATAAGCTAGGTAACTGACACTCTGGAAAGGTCTCTCCAAAATGACAATCCTTATATATAGAGGAAGAAAGTTCTTGAAAGAAGAGAAGAAAGGCACTGGGGATGAGAGTTTCAAGCAGAGAAATTAGGTTGAAGGCCGAGGGCACATCTCCTCAGTTCATGTATTAGTGTCTCATGTGGTTCTTTGACAAACATCAATGTCAAACAAATAAACAAGGAGACACTCCATGATAAATGCAACCATCTCAAAGATGCTTTTCTTGGGACTCTGATGTTGTGTCCTCTCATCTCAAAAATATGCTTTATGTACCCAAAACTCATTCACTCATTCACTCATTCATTGTTCTTTTTTTTTTTCCCCCTCTCCTTCTGAGTATCTACCATAAGCCAGGACCTATCTGGAAGCCTGGGATACAGAGCGGAATAAGACAATCTTTGGCCTTGAGGATCTCAGTCTAGTAGGGAAGGTAGATAGATAGATAATTGCTATATAGTGAGATACTTACTTTAATAAAAACCAAAAAACCAAACTCACTGCCGTTGAGTCGGATCTGACTCATAGCGATCCCTCCTTAGGTTTCCGGGGCAGTATCTCTATTGAAGTAGATTGCCCAGTCTTCCTTCTGAGGAGTGGCTGGTGGGTTTGAACCTCCAGAAGGCTGGCAGAGCTTCCTACTTTAATAAAGGTGCGAGCAAAGTTCAGGGGTGCAGAGGAGGAAGAAATGTTCAGTTTTGCTGTAGGGAGTCATGGGAAAGGACAGAGAAGATTTTTGCAGAGGATAAAACATTTGGGCAGAATCTTTAAGAGAGGCATTGCAGACAGAGTGGGTGTGCACATACGAGAGAGAGAGAGAGGAGAGAGAAAGAGAAAAATAGAGAAAGGAGAGATACACACAGAAAGACATGTGCAAAGGCGTGGAGAGGCATAACAGCACAGTGGGTGAACTCTAGTGCCCTGATATGCTCCAGGAGTTGTGCATAGCTGACTGTGTTTAATTCTCACTACAATCCTCCTAGGTAGGTATCATTGTCCCAATTTTTCTATTTAAGAAAAACTGAGACTTAGAGATTAAAAACCTAACCTGTTGCACATCCAGTGAGTAGAACAGCTGAGATGTGAACACAGGTCTGTTTGATTCTAGAGCCCGAGAAGGAGGCATACAACTATAAAAAAAAATTAAAAAAAGATGGGGAAAAAATAAAGAAGGCCTCTGTTTAATGGGGAGAAGGGAAATACTGTATAGTACAATCTTGCAGCATATAACACATACTACATTAACAAATGATGAAAATCCCAATAACAAAAGCACTGATATATGATGTGAGCACACAAAAGCCTGACAAAGAGAAGCCCTGGTGTGCACTACAAGGTAGGGTTCTCACTCATTTGGGGGATAGGGTACTTAAATCAAGTTTTTTTTTTTTTTTTTAAATCTAAATTTTTATTGTGATTGGTTGAAAGTTTATAGAGCAAATTCATTTTCCACACAGCAGTTCATATACATTTTGTTTCATAATATTGACTGCAATTCTCCACAATGTAATAGTTCTCTTCCCACTTCCTCCTGGTAGTTACCTCTTCCATGCGTCCTTCCCTCCCATGCACTCCTGCCCCCGGAGTATTGCCTGGTGCAAATACCGCCCTTCTGTTCTCCTGTGATTGATCGCTCTAAGGAGTGTATCTACCTGATGTAAATGTTTACCCCATATTCCTGTGTATGGTTTGGCTGGAAGCCATAGGAGTTCAATTCCAGACCTGAAAGGTAACTAGGGGTCATGGTCTCAGGGGTCTCAGTAAATCAGGATATTTTTTTGCAGAACATCTTAAAAAATTGATAAAGGTAATTGCATTATACAGTTAAGAATAATGTCACTTCTGAATATACTTTTCCCTTCATAAGCACTCTTATTAATAATAAAAGAAGCTATATTAAGTGTGGTTTAGCCACAGCTGGGCTTTTCTGTTATCACCTATTTCCTATGACTTACTAGCTCTGTAATGCAGGGTAAATTAATTAACTTCTCTGTGCCTCAGTATCCTCATTCGTAAAATGGGGGATAATATTAATACTGAAAAAGGTCTACTGGAGGAAAAACAAACATCAAATAAATCCCATTCAACTTCTTATTTTTTCCCTGTATATTGAGAATTGACTGCTATCATCCCTCTGGATTGCAGAGTAAGAACTGAAGACTACTGAACGACATTCCTAGCCAGTCTCTCGGCACTATATCTTACCCAGTGATGTGAAAACAACCAAGTGGTTTCTACCAATTTTAAACTGATAGGGTTAATTGCTTTATCAACTCCCTTTCCCACCCCATTTTAGGGTTAGAAGTAATTTCGAAAGGAATCAGCCATTTTTCTTGATCTTGGGCTTTGTGTACTTTTTGGTTAAAAGCTGTCAGTCAATTATGGACAATTCAAATTTGCCCTGCCCAGCAGGGAAACCCTTGTTTTTGTATGTCTCTCAAGTATTATACTGTCCTGCAGACTACAGAGTAGACTGAGCTAACAGCACAGCTTTCAGAATTACCTGTAATGGCTCTGGGTATTATATCCTGCTAAGCACATAACAACAACAACAACAAGCTTCTCTTTAGGAGCTCTGGTGGCATAGTACCTAAGGCATTTAACTGCTAACTAGAAAGCTGGTGGTTCAAACCCACCAGCCACTCCTCAGAAGGAAGATTCTGTAGTGATACTGTCTCAGAAACCCAAGGAGGGGTTGCTATGAGTTTTTTTTTTTTTTTTTAATTAAGCTTCTCTTAACTAGCTCTGGTGGCATGTTGTTGTTGTTGTTATGTACCGTTGAGTTGGCCCCAACTTATAGCGACCCCTCCTTGGGTTTCCGAGGCGGTATCATCATGGAAGTAGATTGCCCAACCTTCCTTCTGAGGAGGGGCTGGTGGGTTTGAACTGCCAGCCTTCTGGTTAGCAGTCAAGTGCCTTAGGTACTACGCTACCAGAGCTCCTTCTGGTGGCATAGTGGGTGAAGAACTTGGCTGCTAATCAGAAAGTTGGTGGTTCACACCCCCCAGCTGCTCTGCACGAGAAAAGATGAGGCAATCTACTTCCATAAAGATTCACTGCTTTGGAAACACAATGGAGGTTGCTATGAGATAGAATTTACTCGATAGCAGTGGGTTTTTTGGTTAAGTTTCTCTTAGGACAGGAGTCTATAGAACTACCTCCCTTAAATACCTGGTCAGAAGAGATATTCAAGGACCTCAGAAGGTCAGAGCTAGTTCCAGAGCCCTTGCTGGATTACTGGAGGTCTCTTTCATGCCCAAGGGCTATTGTAAAATATTGGTACCAATCTAAGACACTAGATATTTTTGTGTTTTTAATTTTTTGATAGTAAGGCTGTATACATGTACGAGATTATCTGTAACATAAATTCCTAGAAATGGAATTAAGTCAAAGTAAAAAAACTTGATAATTGTGTCAATCACTCTCCAAAGATTAAAAACAAAACAAAACAAAACTCAGTGTCCTCGAATTGACTGTGACTCATAGCAACCCCTCCTTGGGTTTCCCAGGCGGTATCTCTATGGAAGTAGATTGCCCAATCTTCCTTCCAAAGCGTGGCTGGTGGGTTGAACCGCCAGCCTTCTGGTTAGCATTCAAATGCCTTAGGCATTATGGCGCTGTATTACTTCATGTTCTTATCTGCAATATATGCATATGCTAGTTCCTCATATTCTGACCAGCAATGAGTATTAACTGTGCTAGTATGAGAGGTAAAAAAATAACACCTGTGGTTATAGTATAATTTGGGCTCTGGTTTACCTTTGGCTTCAATCCTCTGGCCACTTCCAATTAGACAGTCTTTGATGTCTGCTCCCTTCTCGATCACAGCATTGTTGCAGATGACACTGCCCTGGATGCAGCTTCTGTAACACAGTCACCAAGTTAGGGAGTACCCAGGGCTTTCATCACCTTCCCTGAGCGGTTCTGGCTCCCTCCAGGCCAGGAACAGCTGGCTAGTTCAATTAAAAGCTACATGCCTCAAGTTATCATCAGAAGACAGAGGGGCTCAGCTAGGCCAAGGACATGGCTTTAGAAAAGTCCAAAACTGGGATATGCTTATAATGATTTTTTTCCCCAAGGCCTGAAGTGAGCAGACATCCTGACTTCAGTTCTTTAGGGATCCCAGACCAAGAAGTATAAATTCCAACCAACCTCTCCTCCTTTCGTCTGGGCAAGCTGGGGCTAGTCCCTGGGCTGACCCATACCTCCTGTCACTCATCTGAATGAATATCACATTTCAAGCTCAGATCCCACGAATCATCCTAAGAAATAAATTAT
>NW_006921957.1:2883450-2886465 GCF_000298275.1 Orycteropus afer afer
CTGGAGCAAGATGGTATCTCATTGTTGTTTTGATTTGCATCTCTCTAACAGCTAATGATCGTGAGCATTTCTTCATATGTTTGTTGGCCGCTTGAATATGGAGGGGCATTTTTTAAACCAGCTCCATCCCACACAAAAGACTACTCCAGACCCTACAGTCACAGTCAAGAACAGCACCAAAGTCTTTTAGCATTTGAATGTGTTTAAACAGTATCTTCCATTTCTGAAGTCTAGTGGGTAAAAAGCGCTTTTGAAAATCATCACTACCATTTATTGTGCCCCTAATTTTATGCTACAAAGAATCATTAACCCCAATATACAGATGACACAACCTTGCATGCTGAAAGTGAAGAGGACTTGAAGCACTTACTGATGAAGATCAAAGACCACAGTCCTCAGTATGGATTACATCTCTACATAAAACAAAAATCCTCAAAAACTGGACAAATAAACAACAATATGATAAATAGAGAAAAGACTGAAGTTGTCAAAGATTTCATTTTACCTGGATCCATAATCAACACGCATAGAGGCAGCAGTCAAGAAATCAGACATTAATTGCACTGGACAAATCTGCTGCAAAAACACCTCTTTAAAGCACTACAGGGCAAAGATGTTACTTTGAAGACTAAAAAAAACAACAAAAAAAAAAACAAACCCAGTACCATTGAGTTGATTCCAACTCATAGCAACCCCATTGAGTTTTTGAGGTGGTAAGTCTTTATGGAAGTAGACTGCTCCATCTTCCTTCCATGGAGTGGCTGGTGGGTTTGAACTTCCTACCTTCTGGTTAGCAGTCAAATGCCTCAGGCCTGCACCAGTAGAGCTCCTTTGAAGATTAAAGTGCATCTAAACCAAGGCATGGTATTTTCAATTGCCTCATATGCATGTGAAAGCTGGACAATGAATAAGGTAGACCAAAGAAGAGTTGATGCCTTTGAACTGTGGTATTGGTGAAGAATACTGAAAATACCATGGACTGCCAGAAGAATGGACAAATCTGTCCTGGAAGAAGTGCAGCCGGAATGTTCCTTAAAGGCGAGAATGGCCAGACTGCATCTCACCTGTGTTGGTCACTGTTTTGGTTCTCTAGTGCTGGTATAACAGATATACCACAAATGGGTGGCTTTAACAAACAGGGATTTATTCTCTTACAGCTTTGGAGGCTAGAAGTCTGAGTTCAAAGTGCCAGCTCTAGGGGCTGGGTAAAGGCCCTCAACCTTGGGCTTCAGCTCGGCCTCTTGCTCCTGGCCCACTGAAGATGGAAACTTCTTTTAGACAGCTGCTGAGGCTGACAAACCCAAGGTCAACAAGTAAAACAACACAGTCCCAAAATTATCAAGCAACATGGCAGGCCACTAATTCAAGTCCATTAACAGTCCCAAGATCAGCAGACAACATGGAAGTCACTGAGATGAAGACTTGGCCAAATGCAGGATCCAGATGTGCCAAAAACTACAGACCTTCCTCAAAGTATCTTCTTATATACTAAAAGCAGACCACATCCCTAAGGCAGCTACTCAGCTGCTCACAGTAGATTCTACCATGGAGTTGATTACCATCTCATCATGGGTAATAACTACATCCAGATGCCCAGCCACTCCAAACCAGGCCCAGCCAAGTTGACACATAATCTTAACTATCGGTCATATTGTCAGAAGGGACCAGTCCCTGGATAAGGATATCATGCTTGGTAAAGTGGAGGGTCAGCGAAAAAGGGAGAGACCCTCAAGGAGATGGATGACACAGTGGCTACACCAATGGGCTCAAGCACAGCAACAGGATTGTGAGGCTGGTGCAGGACTGGCAGTGTTTCGTCCTGTTGTACACAGGGTCGCTATGAGTTGGAATTGACTTGATGGCACCTCACAACAACAACTCTATACTACATACGTAAGCACGTATATTGTAGGAGTGATCTCCAAATCTAGCCATTTCATCAGAAAAGTCATCTGAGCAGCATAAAAAATAACAAACAAAAACACACTCAATGTCCTGCCCCTTGTCAATCTTTTTAGTAAGCCTAAAGTGGCAGTCTTGTATATTTAAGTCAGAATAAAAAGCTTCTGAGGTAATTTTGGGAGCTCCGTTATTCCACTGTACTATCCCACCATAGTGAAAATAACAAAACCACATTTTGCAGATAAGGTAACAGTATTCTAAACCAAACCAAACCCACTGCCATCAAGTCAATTCTGACTCATAGTGATTGCCACTGGGTATCCAAGGCCGTAAATCTTTACAGAAGTAGATCACCCCATCTTCCTTCCATGGAGCAGCTCGTAGGTTTAAGCCGCCAACCTTCTGGTTAGCAGTCAAATGCCTTAGGCACTGTGCCACTAGAGCTCCTTGGTAACAGTATTAGAGAAGTTAAACCACTTACCCCAAACCACTTAACTGTCAAGTAGCAGATCCAAATCTAGCTGACTCAAAAATCCATACATTTAGTCATAGTGTCAAACAAAGAAGATAAGGGGAAAAAAGACTGGGGGTGGGGCTTAGAATTGCTGAGCTGCTTTGTTGAGCCTAGATGGTTCTGTGGAAGGAGCTCTGTCCTAACAAGTAAATATTCGGTACCCTAAAGAGGCCAGAAGTGGGTAGCTGGAGGGAGGAGATGAGCAGGAAAAGCGTGAACAGCCAAAACAAAACACTAAGGGAAAACCCTCAAGCAACCCTGGAGGCATCGGGATGAGGCAAAGGGCATTCCAAGAACGGAAACCACTGATGCACAGGCCATTAAAGAGATTTTTCCCAAATGTTGAAACTTTAATACAAAAACAAATTCTAGCACTCTACGGCACTCCAGAGTCTGCTTTAGCTCTAGTCTTCTAGAAGGTTAAAGCCTGTTAGAAAGCAGTAAGAGGCCAAAACCACAGCACTTTTGTGGTGTGGGCTAGAGATGGGCAGACAGTACTAGTTTGCTTTTTGGCACAGACTCAGGATGCACTCAGTGGGTGGGCTTTTAAGGGACAACCCTGAGTTTTCCAACTTGTCCTCTGCCTATGCAAAGCAGTG
>NW_006921957.1:2886596-2892488 GCF_000298275.1 Orycteropus afer afer
CATGGAAATATAGAAAGCTTGAGACACAAAGGTTTCTGGGAGAAAGCTAGTTTGTCACTGAAGAGTCACATTTCTTTCTCTGAGGTGAGAATAGGGGAATGCTCTCTACTTAGTAGTTTAAGAGCCTGAGGACAACAGTCAGCAGTAAGAACAGCTAACAGGAACTCCAGCAGCCATAATTATAGACTAAATGGCTATTTTGCAATCTGGGATATGAATGGAAATGATTCCTGGAAGAGGCTGGAGTGACCGAGGTCAGACTTTTACAGCAATGGACAGCTTGGGTTTTCCTTATGTGTAGGTCTAATTGAGGTCTTCAAGAACCTTCTATAGTTCCTGTCACACCCAGTTTGTGTGTGACTCCCTCTGCCTAGGACAAATAAACCACCACTGTAGAAACTGAAAGAAACCCTGGTGGCACACTGGTTAAGCACTTGGCTGCTAACTGAAATTCAGCTGTTCAAACCCACCAGTTGCTCTGAGGGAGAAAGATGTTGCAGTCTGCTTCCATAAAGATTATAGCCTTGGAAACCCTATGGGGCAGTTCTACTCTGTCCTATAGGGTCGCTATGAGTTGGAATTAACTTGATGGTAGTGTTCTAGTGGGTAGAATCTGGAGGTATGATAGGGAAAAGTGGGTGGGCTGACGGGAAGCTGGGCCTCTCCTGAGACTCCTGCTCAGTGGACATGGTGGAGGCTTCCTAACAAAACGTTCACTGGGTATGAAGCTTTCACGTGATCACTCGTGTCCTCAATTGTTCCCCAACATGACCCCATCATCTAAAGTTTCCTCTAGCCTAGCCTTAATAAGGCTAAAGTACTTTGGAAAAATTTCAAATCAACAAAGCTTTTCCTATGGCAAGAAGAAACTTCATGATCAAGGATTTTACTGGAAATGTGTGTGTTTACTCATGTTAAAAAGGGTGGACTCCTATCAAGGAGTAAATTAAACATGCCTTCTCCAAGCTGCCAATTCATAGCAATAATTCTGCATTTTTGCTCAGTGCCTAGGAAGGAGAGAAAATAATTGGCCCGAGTATCAGGACTATAGTTTTTGCATGCTAGTGTTAACTATCAGCTTGGTAGTAAACATTCTGCTATGCTAAAACCTAGTTGTCCTTTAAAAAGGCTGCTCAGGGCTGGCTAAGTCTGTTTTGAGACTCTGGCCCTAATTTCTCATTGGAGCTTTACTGAAGAGGAGGCCATGAGGAAAACACAGAGGTCTTACAGTAAGATCATTGCTTGGCCAGGCACATCACACTATACAAGGCAGTCCAAGTGTTACATCCAAACCCGTAGCTGCGAACCAACCCTCCTAAAGCCTATTATATTAAAAATTTGAGGTACATACAATGGTTTATAATAACAAATGGGTGCTACTTTGTGATGTGCATTAAAACATTATTATGATTATTTAATTATTATGTTAAAAATATTTTAGGGTATCTGGAAATGTTTCTTTCATGCTTTTTGTGCATATAAAGGTACATGATCTACTACTTACCAAGACAAACATTTGATTAACTAACATTAGACCTGTACCTAACTGTTCTGACTTAAGTATAAATTTGACTTGAAGACAGATTTAGGAATAGAAGTTGTTGGTAATCCAAGGGCTGCCTGTACCACAATGTGGGAGCAGCCCTGGTCTAGGAAGCAACGGTGCCTCCAAATTCGCATTCTTCTTCCGCTGTTTATTAGAACTTCTTTCAATTCATTCCAGGGAGAAAAGTAACTCACACATATCTAATGTCTAGTATGTCTATCATGGTGCAAAACACTTTACAATCATTATATAATTTAACTTAATCCTCCCAGAAAACCTGCAGGGATGATGGTATTTATACTAAAAAACAGAGACACAGAGATTAAGCAATATGCTCATGCCTGCACAGTGGCAAGGGGTTCTCCATTGTGTCATGGGCCTCAGCTGTTGAGTGGGCAGTATTTGGCAAAGAGCCATGAACTTTCTCAGTAACTCCCCCACATCCTCCTCCTCCACTCCACAGTTAGTTTGCAGTCTTTCTAAACCTGCCTATACCTCTGGGTGAGAAATGAATATGGAACTGGAAGCATGTAGCTTTTCAAGGAATGTAACAAGGGTATGCTTTGGGCCAATTCACTAATTCAGTCCAAAGATTATGGTTGAGTCTCTCCAAGTGCTGAAGCCTCCTAAATTAGCCTAAAGGACCCTGGTCTAAGTGGTCCTCAAGATAAAGAACCATATATTATTATTAATTTTATTTATTTATTTGTTATTGTTGAAAATATGCAAAGCAGAACATATAACAATTGAACAATTTGTACATGTACAATTCAGTGACATTCTTTGAGTTGTATTAACCAGTGTTACCCTCCTGTTCTGAGGTGTTCTTCCTCCATTAACATAAACTCACTGCCCCCTAAGTTTTCTATCTAATCTTCCGAGTTGCTCTTGTCAATTTGATCCCATATAGATAGATCATAAAAAAGCACAGTGCTCAAGGCAGATAGTCTTCACTAGATGAGCTAAATGATTGTTTGGTGTTAAGAAGACTTCAGGGGATATTTTTATTTTTATTTATTTATTTAATTGTGATTTGGGTGAAAATTTACAGAGCAAATTCACTTTCCATACAGCAGTTCACATACACTTTGTCTCATGACATTGACTATCATTTACCTCAATGCAACAGCTCCCCTCCCACTTCCTCTCTATAGTTACCTCTTCCCTGTATCCATCCCTCCATGCACTCCTGCCCCCTGAACTGTCTCCCTGTGAATAAACAGCCCTTCTTTCTCCCATGATTGTTCTCTCCAAAGAGTGTTATCTACCTCAGGTAAATGTTCAACTCATATGCCTGTCTTTTGTTTGGCTGGAAGCCACAGGTGTGGGTTAAATTCCAGACCTGAAGGGAAGCTAGGGGCCATAGTCTCAGTGGTTCCACCAGGCTCCATTGGACCAGCAAACCTGGACCTTCAGGGGATATTTTCAGTTTAATGCTTAAAGATTGCCTCAGGGCAGTAGTTTCAGGGGTTCATCTAGCATCTATGGCTCTAGAATGAGAATTTGAAATTTTGTTCTGCATTTTCCCTTTTGATCAGGATTCTTCTATAGAATCTTTGATCAAAATGTTTAGTAGGGGTAGCCAGGTACCATCCAGTTCTTCTGGTCTCCTACAGGGGGCAGTTGTTCATGGAGGCAATTAGCCACACATTCCATATCTTCCTCCTAATCCTGACTCTTCTTTCTCTGTTGCTCCAGGTGAGTGGAGACTAATTGTGTACTTTGGATGGTTGCTTGCAAGCTTCTAAGACCCCAGGCACTATGAAACTTATGAGGAGCTAGAACAGAAGCACTAAACACAAAATTAGGCCAATTAACCATGATGTTCCATAAAACCATGACCCTAAACCTCCAAACCAAGGAACCAAATCCCATGAGGTGTTTGGTTGCACATAAGCAGCCTCAAGCAGCTCTTTATTTCTTGTTTTTGTAAATATGTCTCTCACACAACTTTTGCTCCCTTTTTTTTAAACAGGTGTACAGCTTATTGACAGAAATTCTATTAATTGGCTATGCAGTCCTACCCTTAATCAATGTGATTTTTCCATCACCATAAACAGAAGTTTCTTCCTCTATAAGCAATAACTTCCCCCTTTCCCTCCTTCCTCCTGTCCCTGGTAACCACTAAGAAACTTCTGTCTATATATGTTTGTTTGTTCTTATCTTTTTATATACATACATAAGCTCAGACAATACTTGACTTTTTGTGACTGATTTATTTCACTCAATATATCTTCAAGCTCCATCCATACTGTAGCATGTATCAAGGCTTAATTTCTTTTTATTTATTTATTTTTATTGTGATTTGGGTGAAATATTATAGAACAAATTCATTTTTCATTCAACAGTTCATACACATTTCGTTTCATGACACTGACTGCAGTCCCCACTATGTAACATAACAGCTCTCTTCCCACTGTGTCCTTCCCCTGTGGTTACCTTTTCCCTGTGTCCTTCTTTCCTATGCATTCCAGTCCTCTGATCTATTGCCTGTGCAAATGCTGCCTTTCTGATCTCCCATGGTTGATTTTTCTAAGGAATGTACCTACTCAGTGTCATTGTTCACCCTGTAGACCTGTCTATTGTTTGGCCGGAACCCATGGGAATAACTTCAATTCCAGATCCGAAGAGTGACTAGGGGCCATAGTCTCGGGGGTTTCACCAGTCTCTAAGTCTCTATCATGCCAGTAAGCCTGGTCTTTTTTTTTTTTTTTAAATTATTTTTAAATTGTGATTTGTGTGAAAGTTTACAGAGCAAATTCATTTTCCATAAAGCAGTTCATACACATTTTGTTTCATGATATTGACTGCAATTCCCCACAATGTAACAGCTTTCTTCCCACTTCTTCCCTGTAGTTAACTTTTCCCTGTGTCCTTCTTTTCTATGCATTCCTGCCCCCTGAGTTATCGCCCTGTGCAAACACTGCCCTTCTGTTCTCCTTCAACTGATCTGGATCACTCTAAAGAGTGTATCTACCTAATGTAAATGTTCACTCTATATGCCTGTTTGGCTGGAAGCCATAGGAGTTAGTTCAGTTCCAGACCTGAAGGGTAACTAGGGGCCACAGTCTTGGAGGTCTCAAGCCTGGTCTTTTTTTTTTTTTTGAAATGCATTTTATTTATTGAAATATAATTTATGTACAGTGAAATACACAAAACTAAAGTGACATGGGTCAATGCATTTTTTTTTTCAGTGCTCCTTCCCCTCCCCTCATACCCCTGGCAACCAACAAAGAAAGTTTCCTTCCCTATATAAACCTTTCCTTGACCCTCCACAACAACAAACTAATACTATATTTGTCCTTCTGTGATTGACTTATGTCACTCAGCATAATGTCCTCCAAGTTCATCCATACTATGCAGTGTTTCGCAGACTCTACATTATTCTTTAGTGCTGCATAGCATTCCATGATGTGTATGTACCATAGTTTGGTCATCTACTCCTCTGCTATAAATCTTAGAGCTAAGTCCCTTGCCAGATATGTAATTATTGGTAAATATAAATTTGTTGCTGTCATTTTTGTTATGTGCTTTTTTGTGGTGTCGATTTCTTTGTTCCATGTAATTTTCTATGCTGAGCTCGTTTTGTTTATGAATTATGTTATCACTTCCTTCATTGCTATCGCTTTAGTATCTGCTGAATATTTATGCTGGTCCTTTTTTTAATTTTGATGTGAAGGTTTATTATTTTTCTCTGAGCTTACTCTGTGATTTACAGTTTTTTTCCGAAGTTTAGAACAGTCCGTTCTATCTTGCAGTTGTCTTGACTTTCCTACCATCTAAAAGTTCTGTAACAACACAGATTTTTTTTCCCTCTTTTTGTTATGTAGTTGTCCTCATTTGTCGCTTGGTGTCTCTGGTTCCCTGTTTACAATCTTGTAGGCTTATTTACTTTGGATACTTCCATAGCTGGGTTGGTTTCTGGGTTCTATCATCATGTGTGTTAATGGTCAGTTGTTGGCTGTTGCTTCTCTGTCAAAAGGCTCCCATTAGTATCTCTTGTAAGGTTGGTCTGGTTTTAACAAATTCCCTTAATTTCTGCTTATCTGGATATGTTCTAATTTCACCATCATATTTGAGGGACAATTTTGCTGGGCACATAATTCTTGGTTGGAAATTTTTCTCTTTCAGGGTTTTATATATACCATCCATTGTCTTCTTACCTGCATGGTTTCTGCTGAGAAATCTGAGCTTAGTCTTATTGGTTGCCCCTTGTAGGTAACTTTTTGTTTTTCCCATGCTGCTCTCATGATTCTTTATCTTTGGTTTTGGTAAGTTTGATGATGATATGTCTGGGTGATTTTCTTTTGGGGTCTACTCTGTTTGGGGTTTGTTGGACTTCGTGA
>NW_006921957.1:2893588-2894193 GCF_000298275.1 Orycteropus afer afer
TCAGAGTAGCTGACAGTCTGCAGCTCTGTCCATCTGTGTACTCACTGTTTTCATTCAGTTTTTTCCTCTAGTTGGTGCCTAATCCACTTCTGTATAGTTCCTTTCAAAGCTCAGGGCTCCAGGATTATCCTCTGTATCTCTGTCAATTGGTTTTTCTTTTCTTTTTTGAAGAGGGTCTGTGTTGCTTGTCTGCCTATTCCTCCATCTTACCCGAAGTCAAGCCTGGTCTTTTTTATGATTTTGAGTTTTGGTCCACATTTTTATCCCACTCTATCCCACATCTCCTATTCTAATCCATTTCCAAGTGGTTGGCAGTAATAGCCCGGTACCATCTAGTTCTTCTGGTCTGAGGGTCATGTATGCTGAGGTTCTCATGTTCTACTTTTCCTTTGGACTAATTGTTTCCATGTATCTTTGGTTTTCTTCACCAGATGAGAAGAAACCAATTATTGCATCTTAGATGGCTGCTCACAAGCTTTTAAGATCCTAGCTTCTACTCACCAAAGCAGGATACAGAACAATGTTTTTGTGTAGTATCTTATGCCAATTTACCTTGATGTCCCCCCAGACCATGGTTCTGAGCCCACAAGCCCAGTGACTTACTC
>NW_006921957.1:2894593-2912871 GCF_000298275.1 Orycteropus afer afer
AAACTCACTGCATCGAGTTGGATTCAACTCAGTGACCCCTTTTTGGGATGCTGAGGTGGTATCACTATGGAAGTAGATTGCCCAATCTTATAAACACACACACACACACACACACACTTCTTATAGCACATACAAATATGTATATAGAAATACTGTCTACCAAACTTATACATGGTCATGGTATATTCCCTGTATTCACCTGTAGATTAATATTTGTTATTACTGATAGTGTAGTATTGTGTATGTAAAAGTATTTACATTTGTTGTCTGTACCTCTTGTGCACCTCTCTGTGTCTTACTTTTCCTTAGTGTTATTGTGCTGGTCACTTGCTTTTTGTGTATTGCCTTTCCCGTCACCCAAATCAATACCTGTCTCTTACCTATCTAGAAATTTTCCCTCCTCTTCCTTCCCATCCTTCCATGTGAAAAACATGCAGTATCCCCTTGTTCTGTTCAAATGACAGCCTCCTGGTCTATGTACAGGTTCTTCATGAGCACAAGTGAGTGTTCTGGAATTCCCATTCTCAATGTTATCCAAAATTTGTTATGATCTGTAGAGTCAAATGCTTTTGCATAGTCAATAAAACACAAGTAAATATCTTTCTGGTACTCTTTGCTTTCACCCAAGATCCATCTGACATTAGCAATGATATTCCTTGTTCCACATCTTCTTCTGAATTCAGCTTGCATTTCTGGAAGTTCCCTGTCAATATACTGCTACAACTGTTTTTGAATTATCGTCAGCAAATTTTACTTGCTTGTGAGATTAATGATATTGTTAGAAAATATCCACATTCTGTGGAATCACCTTTCTTTGGAATGGGTACAAATATGGATCTCTTCCAGTCACATGGCCAGGTAGCTGTCTTCCAAATTTCTTGGCATAGACGAGTGAGTCCCTCCAGCACGGCATCCATTTACTGAAACATCTCAATTGGTACTCTGTCAATTCCTGGAGGCTTGTTTTTTGCCAGTTCTTTCAGTGCAGCTTTGACTTCTTCCTTCAATACCATTGGTTCTTGATCATATGCTACTTTCTGAAATAGATAAACATCAACCAGTTCTTTTGATACAGTGACTCTCTGCATTCTTTCCATCTTCTTTTGATGCTTGCTGCACCATTCAATATTTTGCCCATAGAATCCTTCAATATTGCAACTCAAGGCTTGAATTTTTTCTTCAGTTCTTTCAGCTTGAGAAAGCCGAGCATGTTCTTCCCTTTTGGTTTTCTAATTTAGATCTTTGCACATTTCATAATACTTTACTTTGTCTTCTCAAGCTGCCCTTTGAAATCTTCTGTTCAACTCTTTTATCGTGTCATTTCTTCCATCTGTGTTAGCTATTCTCCATTCAAGAGCAAATTGCAGAGACTCTTCCCACATCCATTTTGGTCTTTTCTTCCTATCCTGTCTTTTTAATGATCTTTTGCTTTCTTCAGAGATGATGTTCTTGGTGTCACACTACAATCTGTCTGTTTTTTGATCATGGGTGTTTAATGTCTCAAATCTGTTTTTCAGATGGTCTCTAAACTCAGGTGGGATATATTCAAGGTCATATTTTGGTTCTTGTGGACTTGTTTTAATTGTCTTCAGATTCAACTTGAACTTGCATATGAGCAATTGATGGTCTATTCCACAGTCAGCTCCTTGCCTTGTTTTGGCTGAAGATTTTGAACTTCTCCATCGCCTCTTTCCACAGTCATAGTCAATCTGATTCCCATGTATTCTATCTGGTGAGGTTCACGTGTATAGCCTCCATTTGTGTTGTTGATAAAAGGTATTTGCAATGAGTAAGTCGTTAGTCTTGCAAAATTCTATCATGCAAGTCCTGGTGTCATTTCTATCACCAAGACCATATTTTCCAACTACTGGTGATCCTTCTTTGTTTCCAACTTTTACATTCCAATCATCAGTAATAATCAATACATCTTGATTGCCTGTTTCATCAATTTCAGACTGCAGAAGTTGGTAAAAATCTTCAATTTATTCGTCTTTGGTGGTTGGTGCATAAATTTGAATAATAGTAGTATTAACTGATCTTCCTTGTAGACATATAGATATTATCTTATCACTGACAGCACTTACTTCAAGATAGATCTTGAAACATTCTTTGTGACAATGACTGTCACTCTATTACTCTTTGTCATTCCTGGTATAGTAGTTCATATTGTCTGATTCAAAATGACCAATAACAGTCCATTTCAGCTCACTAAAATGAACTGCCTAGGATATCAATCTTTATGCATTCCATTTCATTTTTTACATCTCCCAATTTTCCTATATTCATACTTTGTACATTCCACATTCCAATTATTAACGGATGTTTGCAGCTATTTCTTTCCATTTGGAGTCATGCTCCATCAGCAAATGGAGGTCCCGAAAGCTCTACTCCATTCATGTCATTAAGGTCAACTCTACTTTGAGGAAGCAGCTTTCCTCCAGTCATATTTTGAATGTCTTCTACCTGAGGGGCTCATCTTCTGGCACTATATCAGATGATGTTTCATAAAATTTTCCAGTAATGTATCAGACAGTGTTTCACTGCTATTAATAAAGTTTTTACTGGTCAATTCTTTCTGAAGTGGACAGCCTCCTCCGTCATCCCAATTTGTCTTAGTCTGGAAGCTCTGCTTAAACCTGTCAACCATGGGTGATCCTGCTAGTATTTGAAACACTGGTGGCATAGCCTCTAGCCTCACAGCAATATGCCACCACACTACGACAAACTGACAGACAAGTGGTGGTTAATTATAGTAGGGGGTTTAAACCAGGGATCTCCATTCTTCATTCAGGAAATACTTACCAGTTACCTAGTATATATAAAGTACAGTACTAGAAGCTTAGGGGATATGAAGACGTGAAAAATATTTTTGTTTTTAAGGAATTTATAGTCTAGTTGAGGAGAAAAGAAAGATGTATGAGTACCACATGAGCACAAGTAAAGTGTTATAGGAGCACAGGGAGCACAAAGGAGAGGGAAATAATCTTGGGCTACGATAATTTAAGAAGGTTGCACAAAGGAGTTGGAACATGCACTGGACATTGACAGATGGGTAGTATTTCTACAGGTAAAGATCTCCAGAAAGAGGCAATTCAAGCAGAGTGAATGCCAGGAGTAAAAGAAGGTGGAAAAACAAGGGACACAGTGGGCAGGGCAGTCAGTTGAGTGTAGCTGAAGGGTACTCTTAAGGTAACAACAAGGAGCAATAATATTCTGTTTGGCTCTGAGGGTTACACTTGCTATATACAGAAGGTACAGAAACCTAGGTGAAGAGTTGGTTCTCAGGGCTGCCTGCATGTGAAGGTGCTATTCTGGACTGCTGTTTGGGTCATTTGTCTTAGACTAGGAGAAAATGTGGAGCCCTGGTGGTACAATGATTAAGCACCTGGCTGCTAACTGAAAGGTTGCAAGTTTGAACCCACCCAGCAGCTCTCTGGGACAAAGACCTGGCAATATGTTCCCATAAAGATTATAGTCTAGAAATTATATGGGGGCCGTTCTACTGTGTCACATGGGGACAATGTGAGTTGAAAATTGACTCAATGGCACCTAACAACAACAAGGAGGAAATGCAGATATTGTCTAGGAACAAGGCACCTGGTCAGAATATATGACCTACATTCAAGACTTGACAATGAAACTTTTACTAGACTTTGGATTCCTGAGCATCAGTTGTTATATAAATTAGAAGTGGTTGAAAACGAGAAAAACAGGCAGGAGTCTTCTCTGCATAGTGCCGCCTACACCTTCCCCAAGGTGGTCCTATTAGCAACCTTCAAACCCTGAGGACCTTGGGCTGGTGGCCAAGCCACTGTCCAGAAAGCCTAGACAACCTACCACTACTGGCAGAGACAAACAAGTCAAGAAAATGAGAAACTCCCTTCTGGACAAATTTATGCTTCTACTCTGCCACTCAGTCCAGACATAATAGTAGCAGGGTAATCAAGCCTCCCTGAATTGTAATTTAATTATCTTTCCCAAATTTACCACATGTAATTTAAACTAAATGACCCCCAAATAATGGAAAAAAGTTCACCTGGGTTGCAGGATATATGATCTTATCACCTAGAGCTAACTTGCAGGACTGGGAAATCTCTAAAGGTCTTCCTAGTCACTAGCCCAGTGTGGGCTGCCTATAGCTTTACCTCAATCTTTTCAGCAAAAAAACAAAAACAAAAACAAACCCAGCAGCAGTGACATGTGCACCATTACTGTTTTCCCAGACAGAAATCTTACTAGACCTTCCAGGAATGATTATGCTTCCTCTAAAACAGCAACTGACTCTGGGCCTTTTCTTTGTAATGTCTCTCATATAAGCAAGGTATAGTTTCTTAGGGAGCCATGGCTTCCTCACCAAACCTCTTCATGTCAATTCAGGAAAATGACACTATCACTGGATTCTGAGGTGGGAGTAAAGAGTTGCTCCTTAGTCTTTCCACTCAGGAGGACAGGGAGAATTTGATAATTATAGCAAATAAGAAAGACCTGGCACATCTTCTTTGGAAGGTTTGAAGCAAGAGGAGACAGAGATTGGAAGCTACAAAGCCTCAAGAGCTACTTGGGAACAAGGTGATTAAAAGGATAAAGGTAAGTGTAGTTCTGTTTTCCAAAAGAGAAAAGAGGTGACATCTGTCAGTCTAGTGCAGGAATCTGAATAGTACATGCAATGTCAGGAGTGCAATGAGAAAGAAGTCTGGAATGCTACAGTCTATTCATCTGTAAAAAAGCAGGAGCTGGGCTACATGATTCCTTAAAGGCCCATCTTACTCTAACACTCCAGGACTCAGGGTTGGAGTCAGATCATGAGGAATCTTGAAAACCACACAATGAAGTTCAAAGCTCTAGGGGTTTCTCTTAACTTAGGCAGCTGCTGGCTGCAGAGGCTGACAAAACCAAGGTCAACAAGTAAAATGGCACAGTCCCAAGACTATTAAGCAACATGGCAGCCACTACTTCGAGTCCAGAAACAGTCTCAAGATCGGCAGACAACATGGTAGGCACTGAGATGAAGACTTGGCCAAATACAAGATTCAGATGTGCCCAAAAGCTCAAGATCTTTCTCAAAGTGTCTTCTTATACACTGGAAGCAGACCACATGCCTAAGGGAGCTACTCAGCTGCTTACAGCAGATTCCACCATGGAGATGATTGCCAGTCTCATCATGGGGAATAAGCACACCCGGTTGCCTACTCACTCAAAACCAGGCCCTGCCAAATTGACACATAACCTTAACTACCCCAAGGAGCATTCAAAACTTTGAATAGAAAAGATATTCTTAAGATACTCTTTAAGAAGACAACTCTGGTAACATGCCACCTCTGTGAAATGGGAGAAGGTGATGATAACAACAACAACATAGTAGTTAACATCTATGTGCCAAGCACTACTCTAAGTACTTTATATTTACTAACTCATTTATAAACCTATGAGGCAGCTCCTGGACAGAAATCAACAAATACCAGAGCTATCGTTAACCTCAGGCTGATTCAGTCTAGTGATTTTCAAAACTGTTTTATGAATCTGCTTCACATTCTGCAGGAAGACAAGCGTGCTCAACCCCACCTTCCATTCTCAGCGTTAATCAGTTTAAAATATTAGGCTTCTGTATAAGATTTATCTTAAGTTTCCTTTTTAAAAAGTGTAAGTAACTATCGATGTGGTAATATCCTTCCTTATTTCTAAAACCTATGCATGTGAATGAAAATCTTATGGATAATAAAACAAAACAAAAAATCTTATGGATAATAACAGAACATTGTCCAATATAGTGCTGGAAGATGAGCCCCTCAGGTTTGAAGATACTCAAACTCATGGCACAGGACTGGGCAACATTTTGTTCTGTTATACATAAGGTTGCCATGAGTGGGAGCTGACTTGATGACAACTAACAATAACCACAATGTTCTTGAGGTCCTTGCAAAGGAAGAAACTCATTAAAGATCATTCAAGTCTTCTCATTCCATGCTCAAGCTGTCCATAAACCAAGATTTTAAGATATTCTAAAGTGTCCCAAATGTGAAAGATTCTCTACAACTTGTAGAGATGCTCTCCTTCAAAACTGTTGTTAGTTGCTGTTGAGTTGGCTCTGACTCATAGTATATATAACAGGAAGAAACACTGTCGGGTCCTGTGCCATCCCTACATATTTTTTTTAATTAAAAAACATAGTGTGTGACTCAAACATCCCCTCCTCCTAGACCTCTATCTTCTTCAAGGATTCTCTGGGACACTGAGAAGGGAAAGGTGAACCTCAGGCTAGTGGCTAAATGCTGTGGCCATTTCCATGAAGTATATACTTATCAAGGTAAGAGAAAACAGCTCCTTCTAGGACCACATTGTTGTAAGAAAACAAATAATACAGAAAAAAAAAAAAAAAAACCCATCGTCATCAAATCAATTCCAACTCAGAGACCTTATAGAACAGAGTAGAACTGCCCCACAGGGTTTCCAATTATGTCAATTTTTATGGAAGCAGACCACCCAACTTTCTCCCATGGAGTGGCTGGTGGATTCGAACCAGTGACCTTTTGGTTAACAGTCAAATGCCTTAACCACTGAACCATCAGAGCTCCTAAAAGTATAAGGGCTTTAGAAATTCTTTATTTTTTTTGCAGTGTTCCCTCCCCTCCCTAAATATTCTTTGACAGTCCATTTCATTGAGGAAAATCAAAGGGCCTAAGTGCTATTCCCTCCTTTCCTTTCCCCTTCCTTTTTGCTTTCCCAAGGTGAGCCAATTCCTAGGCTAGACTGGTCTTAAAGCCCCTTGGGAGTGCTTGAAGCCTTGCCTCAAATATAAAGAGAAACATACCCTTCCTCCACGGTGACTGAGTTCATGAGAAGGCAATTGGTGACAGACACTCTATCTCTTATGACACAGGATGAACCAATGACCGAGCGCTTAATGGATGACTTCTCTCCAATCTGTGTATCTGACCCAATGAGGCTGTCAACTCCAACCTGCAAAAGACAAATATAAAACCTGATACATTCACCTCAATGAACTGGAAACCAACCCCCAGATCTCTTGACTTGTAGCCTAATGGGATCTTTCCCTAGAGACACTTCAGTTAAGAGGGACCATCAATATTTCTCAGGGCCATAAGGTCATACAATACCTTTGAGATCAACTCAAATCTATATTGAAGCATAGGCATTCCCTTGCCAAGAAAACAAAACAACAGACACATATGCACACACTTATGTACTCATTGTTGGCAAAGAATACTGAAAATACCATGGGCTGCCAGAAGAATGAACAAATCTGCCCTGGAAGAAGTGCAGCTGGAATGTTCCTTGGAAGTGAAAATGGCCAGACTTCATCTTACCTACTTTGGTCATGTTGTCAGATGGGACCAGTTCCTGGAGAGGGATATCATGCTTGATAAAGTGTAGGGTCAGCAAAAAAGGGGAAGACCCTCAACAAGATGGATTGACACAGTGGCTGCAATGATGGGCTTGAGCACAGTGAGGCTTGTGAGGATGGTGCATGCATGTTTCGTTCTGTTGTACATAGGATTGGTGTGAGTTGGAGTCAACTTGATGGTACCCAACAGCAACATGTACTTGTGTGCAGAGATGGGCATACAGTCCCTCAGCAACTGCTCTCTTGAAGCCACTACTCAGATCAGGGTAGGAATAGGGACAGAGACTGAAAGCTCCCGAGTTTAAATCTCGAGACTATAATGAACTCTTCCTTACATGATTTGTGTGGCTGGGGGCAGCACCTATCCAAGCAGACTTTTTTTTTTCTTTTTAAAATTTTTATTGTGATTTGGGTGAAAGTTTACAGAGCAAATTCACTTTCCATACAGCAGCTCATACACACTTTATCACATGACATTGACTGCAATTTCCCATAATGCAACAGCTCCCCTCACAAATCCTCCCCATAGTTACCTCTTCCCTCCCATGCACTCCTGCCCCCGAGCTGTCTCCCAAGCTGTCTCCCTGTGTATACACAGCTCTTCTATTCTCCCACAATTGATTGCTCCAAGGAGTGTATCTACCTGATGTAAATGTTCAGCTCATATGCCTGTCTTTTGTTTAGCTGGAAGTCACAGAAGTGGGTTCAATTCCAGACCTGAAGGGCAGCTAGGGGCCATAGTTTCAGTGGTTCCATCAGGATCTATCAGACCAGTAAACCTGGTCCCCCCCCCCCTTTTTTAAATGATTTTGAGTTTTATTCCACACTGCTCTCCCACTCTATTCAGAATCTCCTATATAGATTTCTCCCTCCTAGTGGTTGACAGTGGTAGCTGGGCACCATCAAGTTCTTCTGGTCTCATAGTCATATAGTCTGAGGATCGTATGGTGTACCAGTCCACTGGACAAATTGTTTCCATGTGTCTTTGGTTTTCTTCATTCTTCTTTGCTCTGGATGAGAGAGACCCATCGTTGCATCTAGATGGGCACTTGCAAGCTTTTAAGATCCCAGTTGCTAATCGCCAAAGTAGAATTGTGGAACAATGTTTTTGTGTAGTATGTTATGCCAGTTGAGCTTGATATCCCCTGAGACTATTGTCCAAAGCCCACAAGTCTAACTACCCATACCCTCTAAGTAGCTGGCTGTGGCCAAGAAGTGACTACAATCTTGTTCCTTGTCAGCTCTACTATATACCTGGAAATTCTACCAGAACATACAAATGCACTTGTAGAAACACTGTTAGCCAACCCTATATATGGTCATGGGCACAACACCCCCTGCATAGACATACCTAATATTTCAGCCTGTCCATTCATTTATCCATCTGTAGATCAATGTTTGCCTTCACTGACAATGCAGTACTGTATGTACAAGAAGGTTCATCTTTGTGGTCTGTACCTCCCATGTACCTCTCTACGTCTTCCTCTTTCTCAATGCCACCATGTTGATCACTCACATTTGGTACACTGCCCTTCTCTTCACCCAAATCAATACTTGTCTCTACCTGTCTAACAGTGTTCCCTCCTCTCCCTCCCACCCCTGGTAACCAACAAAGAAAATTTCCTTCCATATATAAACCTTTCCTTAACTTTTTACAATAACAGACTAATACAATATTTGTCCTTCTGTGACTGACTTATTTCACTCAGCATAATGTCCTCCAAGTTCATCCACATTATGCAGTGTTTTGCAGATTCTATGTTATTCTTTAGGTTTGCATTGTATTCCACTGTGCGTATGCACCATAGTTTGGTTATCTATTCTTCTGTTGATGGATGCCTAGGTTGTTTCCATCTTTTTGCTGTTGTAAATAGTGCCCAACCAGACTTCTTGAGTGCTTAGGCTATAAAAGGTGAGAGTCTGTAACCAGAACTCAGCGAAGATGTCCCTTTGGAGACTAGGAATGCCTGACCCCAACCATGGTATTTTTAATTATCTCATATGCATGTAAAAACTAGACAATAAATACAGAGGACCAAAGAATAATTGATTTATTTGAATTATGGTCTTGGTGAAGAATATTAAATATACCACAGGCTGCCAGAAGAATGAACAAATCTATGTTGGATGAAGTACAGCTGGAACGTTCCTTAGAAGTGAAGATGGTGAGACTTTGCCCTTTATATATCATATTGTCAGGATGGACCAGTCTCTGGAGAAGGGTATCATACTTGGGAAAGCAGAGGGTCAGCAAAAAAGAGCATGATCCTCAATGAGATGGACTGACACAGTGACTGTAACAATGGGCTCAAACACAGAAACAATTGTGAGGATGGCACAGAACCAGACAACATTCTGTTGCATACAGGTTTCTGTGCATTGGAACTGACTTAACATCACCTAACAACAACAACAACAACAACAAAGATGTTCAAGACTTGAGAGTTCCAGTCCAGCTTTTCAAGGACAAGTAATGCCTCTGGAGACTGTCCCATGCCTGCCCTGCCCACATTAGTACTTACCAGATGTTTGCTGACAATCTGGGCTGAGGAATGGATCAACGATTCTTCTGGACAAAGAACAGGCAGCAATTTGGGCACCTTGAGGAAAGAAGATTGGTCACAAAACCAAGACCAGAAAAACACCTAAAAGCCCCTTGGGTAGAACTCAATGGCTATCAGGAGGCATGATGTTTGGAGTTGTCAGGCACAGCTCTCTCTCTGGGTGAGATAGAGGAGGAGCTTGCTTAATTTTCCCTAGAACTGGGATTATTCCAGCTTTTTCCAAGTTGCTTTATCTCTAGTTTACTAGCTTAGAGTCCTCTTCCCCAAAAGTACTGCCAAGTGCCTCAGCTGGGAGAGGGTAGGACAAGCCTCTGAGATACCCAGACAGTACTTCTTGGGAGAGATGTACTCTGAGGCACTAAAGAATCAAAACACCTGGTTATAATCCCTTTTAGGAAAGGGGTTGTCTTTGTTATGTTAATCAGGCAGGATTAGTGTAGGCTTTATCTTGAGTCAATCTCTTTTTTCCTTCCAACTTTGTACTGTGATTTTTTACACAGGTGAAATTTTACAAAGCAGAATTGTTTTACATGCAACAGTTCATACAGTTCTGTGAGACTGGTTACATTCCCTGTAGTGTAACATCTCTCTTCCCACTTCCTCCCTGTTTACCTTTCTCAGTGTCCTTCTTGCCTATGCATTCCTACCTCCCTGACTTTCTCCTGGTGCAAAAGCTGCCCTTCTGATCTCCCATGGTGGATTGTTTTAAGGAGTGCATCCTCTTGGTGTAGCTGGCTGGCTTGTAGGCCTGTCTATTGTTTGGCAGAGAGTTAATGGATTACCTTTCTTTGGAATGGGCACAAATATGGATCTCTCCCAGTAGTTGGCCAGGTAGTTGTCTTCCAAATGTCTTCACATAAATGACATCAGCAATTATATTCCTCATTCCACAGCCTCTTCTGACATCAGCTTGAATTTCTGGAAGTACCCTGTCAATAATGCTGCAACCATTTTTGAGTTATCTTCAGCAAAATTTAACTTGCATATGATATTAATATTGTTTGGTAACTGCCACATTCTGTTGAATCTCCTTTCTTTGGAATGGGCACAAATATCGATCTCTTCAGCTGGCCAGTTAGTTGTCTTCCAAATTTCTTGGCATAAATGAGTAAGCATCTCCAGTGCTGGATCTGTTTGTTGAAACACCTTAAAGGATATTCTGTCAATTCCTGGAGGCTTTTTTTTTTTTTTTTTTGCCAATTCCTTCAGTACCATTAGTTCTTGACCATATGCTACCTCCTGAAATAGTGGAACATCAACCAGTTCTTTTTTTGTACAGTGACTCCTGTGTATTCCTTCCATCTTCTTTTGATGATTCCTGCATTGTTCAGTATTTTGCCCACAGAATCTTTCAATATTGCAACTCAAGGCTTGGATTTTTTCTTCAGTTCTTTTAGCTAGAGAAACACCAAGTGTGTTCTTCCTCTTTGATTTTTCCAATTCCAGGTCTTTGTACATTTCATTATAATACTCTGTCTTCTCAAGTTGCCCTTTGCAATCTGTTCAGTTCATCATCATTTCTTCCTTTCATTTTAGCCTTGAGTCAATTTCTTTTGAGCTATAAAAGAGATTAAACAAGCAAGCTAGGAAGTAGAGTTGGGGGAAGAGACATGCTAAGCCACATGAAGACTGCCCAGGAGAGGAAGCTCACAAGAGAAAAGGACCTTCCTCTAGAGCTGACAGAGAAAGCCTTCCCCTAAAGCTGGCACCCCAAATTCAGACTTCTAGGCTCCTAAACTGTGAGAATATAAATTTTTTTGTTAAAGCCATGCACTTGTGATATTCCTATTATAGCAGTATTAGATAACTAAGACAAAATTTGGTACCAGGAGTGGGATACTGCTCTAACAGACATGTAAAATGTGGAAGTGTTTTTGGAACGGGGTAATGTGTAAAGGCTGAAAGAGTTTTAAGATACCTAACAGTAAAGCCTACCACTCATCTTTGTTTGTGGTACTGTGGTGGCTTGCATGTTGCTGTTAAGACTGGAGGTTATGCCACCAGTATTTTAAATACCAGCAGGGTCATACATGGTGGACAGGTTTCAGTGGACCTTCCATACTAAGAAAACTGGGAAGAAGGATGGGGTTATTCACTTCTGGAAAAACTGGCCACTGAAAACCTTATGAAGAGTGGTGAAACACTGATATAGTGCTAAAAGATGAGCCCTTAAAGTTGGAAGGCACTCAAAATACAAAAAATTGCAAACATTCATTAATAATTGAAACATGGAATGAGGGATTTCATTTTACTTCGATCCACATCAACACCCATGGAAGCAGCAGTCAAGAAATCAGACATTGAATTATACTGGGCAAATCTGTTGCAAAAGACCTCTTTAAAGTGTCATGGAACAAAGATGTCACTTTGAAGGCTATAGTGCACTTAACCCAAGCCACAGTATTTTCAGTCACCTCATATGCATGTGAAATCTGGACAATAAATAAGGAAGACCAAAGAAGAGTTGATGCCTTTGAATTGTGCTGCTGTCAAAGAATACTGAAAATACCATGGATTGCCAGAAGAAAGAACAAATCTGTCCTGGAAGAAGTGTAGCTGGAATGCTCCTTAGAAGTGAGAATGGCCAGACTTTGTCTTACCTACTTTGGTCATGTTGTCAGAGGGACCAGTCCCTGGAGAAGGATGTCATGTTTGGTAAGATAAAGAGTTAGTGTAGAAGGGGAAAACCCTCAACAGGATGGATTGACACAGTGGCTGCAATAATAGACTCAAGTATAGGAAGCACTGTGAGGATGGCACAGGACCAGGTAGTGTTTTGTTTGTTGTACACAGGGTTGCTCTCAGTTGGAGCTACCCTGACAGCACCTAACAACACCAATAACAATAGTAAAAGCCTAGATTGCCTTGAAGAGGCTGCTGGTAGAATTATGGATCTAAAGGTAATTCAGGGAGTGTTCAGAAGGAAGTGAGGAGAGCTACAGAGAAAGTTTCTATTGTCTAAAGAGAATACATATGGTGCTAGCAACAGAATGTCGCTAGAAATGTAGACATTAAATGTGATTCTGGTGAGGCTTTAAAAGAAAATGCTGAACATGTGACTGGATAATGGAGGAAAGGTGATGTTTTTATGCAGTGGCAAAGATCCTCTCTGAATTATGTTAAAATGTTTGGTGGAAGTTAAAACTTGTAAATGATGAACTTGGATATTTGGCTGATGAGATTTCTAAGAAAGATTGTAAAGGGGCTAAATGGTTTCTCCTTGCCGCTTATAGTAAAATGTGAAAGGAATGAGATGGACTTAAAAATGAATTGTGAAGAATGAAAACAGAACTTAAAGATTTGGAAAATTCTGTTGTACAAATTAAGCACATGTATCCTAGAATGTTCACCAAGGATGTGGTTACACACTTTTGTTAAAGAGATTAAACTATGACCAATAAATCTAACTAACTACCACAGTAGAAAGACCATCAGCTTAGATTGAAAGGGTCAGAGACAGGACAAAAAGAAACTCTTTGTTTCTTTGAATTTTACAGGCAGGAAACAGGCCAAAGGAGCAACATCTGTTGTTCTTCAAGAAAAGAAAAGGACCATCCCTGGTGCAGCTCAGAGATCAGCAGAACTGCTGGAAGGCTTATGGGAAGCAAAGCCTTCTTGGTTTCAAAGGGTGGGGCCATGTTCTTCTGGATCTGAAAGGTTGGGGAGCTGCTGTTAAGGTGTGTCAAGGGGATAGGGCTGTCCCCAAAGCTCAGAAGGTGGGGTTGCCCTGCACAATGAGCAGAAGAATGGCATCTGCTAGGGCTGACAGGGTGGGGTTGCCACTCAGAATGGACTAGAATGGGGTCACCCAAAGCCAAGGGAGCAGAGTTGTCATCCCAGTGGGCCTGGATGGCAAAGTTGAAGCCCAGGACCTAGAGGCCTCCACTCAGAATGCAGAGTCTGGAGGGTGGGGCCGTTGCCCAAATGTTCTAAGTATAGAGGATTGTTTTCAAGCCTTGAGAGCTAATGTAAATCATTCTGTTGGGTCTTGGATTTGCTTGGTGCCTGTTATCCTTTTTTTTCCCCTCTAATTTCTCCCATTTGCAATGGAAATGTCTCTGCCTTGTATCTGTTCTACTACAGTACTTTAGAAATGGATAACTTGTAGTCTAGATATCACAGGTTCACAGATGAAGAGGAATTTTGCCCCAGGATAGAATATGCCTAAAGTCTCACTTATATCTGATTTAAATGATTCAGATGAGATTTTGGAGTTGGAGTTGATTTAAGACTCTAGGGATGACCTGATGGGGTGAATGTGCTTTATACATAGCATGGACATGACTTTTTGGGGGCCAAAGTGACAACTACATATCAAATTAAGGAAGTTGCCTAAGTTGGGGCTTTTACTCAGGTAGAAATCATAGCTAGTCTCATGTTTACCATGACTGCCCTACACAAACATAGGTGATTTATCTACCAGTCTCTAGCTAACCAATAAGCCCAGTCTGTTTTACGATTTTGAGTTTATTCCACATTTTTCTCCCACGCTATCCTATCCAAGACCTCCTATTACGATCCTTTTCAGGGGGTTAGCACTTGTTCTGGTTACCTAGTACCGGTCTGACAAGAATATACCACAAATAGGATGGCTTGAAGAAACAGGTGTTTATTCTGTTAAGTTTGGAGGCTCTAAGTCCGAGTTCCAAGTGCCAGGCTCTAGGGGCTGGGTGAAAGCCCCTCAACCTTGGCTTCAGCTCCGCCTTCTGCTTCTGCCCCACTGAAGCTGGAAGCTTTTCTTCACTCAGCTGCTGGCTACTGAGGTTGACAAGCTCAAGGTTGACAAGTAAAAGGGCACAGTCTCGATGTTACCAAACAACATGGCAGGCCATTAATTCAAATCTATTGAAAGTCCCAAGGTCAGCAAAGCATGGCAGGGTTCAAGGGTGCCATAAGCTGCTGCTTATATATGGGAAGCAGACCATATCCCTAACGTAGCTACTCAGCTGCTAGTGGTAGATCCCACCATGGAGCTGGTTGCCAGTCTCATCATGGGGAATAACTACCACCAGCTTCCCAGCCACTCAACCAGGCCCAGCCAAGTTGACACACAAACAACCACCACAGCATTTTACCTTCTATTTCATCTGATCTCAGGGGCACGGAGGCTAGGGTTCATGTGGTCCATTAGTCCTTTGGACTAACTGTTTCCTTGCATCTGATTTTCTTCACTCTGTGATTTATCATACTCTCTTTGGCTTGGGTTGCCTTGGCTTATAACCAATCCAGGTTGAGGCCAGCTTGAGGTCTGAGTTTTCTTCTCCACCTCAGGGCTGAAGATTCCTGAGCCAGGCTTTTTTTTTTAGGGTATCTATCCCAATTTTCACCCATTTCTTTTATCACTACTCCTTCTCCCCTCCCCTAGCCTGTACATGCAATGACAATTTTTAGAGTTCTATCAGGCATAGTGTCAACAGCTAATCCTTTCATTATCTCATCTCTGTTATCTTTTATTTTTTTTTTAATTTAAACTTTTCATTGTGGTTTGGGCTAAAGTTTACAGAGCAAACTGGTTTTTCATTAAACAATTCACATACATTTTGTGACACTGATTGCAATCCTGACAATGTACAGCTCTGTTCCCACTTCCTCCCTGTGTTAGTACTGTTTCCATTCATCCTTCTTTCTCCCTTCCTGCCTTCTAAGCTTTATCCCTGGCCACATGCTGACATTTTGATTTTGTATAGTTGATTTTTCTAAGGAGTATATACCTTTCTGGTGTTACACTATTCACCTTATAGGCCTATCATTTTGGCTGAAAGTTGAACCACGGGGTTGAGTTCAGTTCCAGACCAGAATAGTGTCTAAGGTTCTACTGGTCTCTATCCAACCAGTAAGCCTGGTCTTTTTTTAAGATTTTGAGTTTGTTCCACACTCTTCTCCGACTCTATCTAGGACCTCCTATTATGATCCTTTTTTAGAGTGGTTAGCAGTGGTAGCAGGCACTATGTCCGTCCTTCATCTGGTCTCAGGGGCATGGAGGCTGAGGTTCACGTGGTCCGTTAGTCTTTGGACCAATTGTTTCCTTGCATCCTATTTTCTTCATTCTTCTTTGCTCCATACAAGGGAGAGATCAATACTTGCACCTTAGATGGCCACTTACAGATTTTTAAGACCCTAGTTGTTACTTACCAAAGTGGGATGTAAAATATTATCCTTGTGGACTACATTATACCAATTGACCTTAGTGTCTCCTAAGACTATGGTCCTGAGCCCCAAGCCCAGTGACACCCTTAAGGTGTTTGATTATGGCTAAGAAGTTTTCATAAATTTGCTTCTTGTATGCTCTACTATACCCATGGATATATTTGCAGCATATGTAAATACATATGTAGAAATATCCTCTGTCAAACATACATATTCGTGGGTACAGTCCCATTCATCTTCCCACCTCTGTTCAGCTTGTGTGTCTATGTTTACACTAGTAGATTATTGTTATTACTATTTTTGCAGGATTGTGTATATAACAGTATTTACCTTTGTGGCCTTTAACTTTTGTGCTCCTCCCAGTGTCTGTTATCCTTGAATGGCATCCCAATGTAGTTCCTTAGTAATGTATCTTCTCATATTCTCATCTCAGCCCTTTACTGCTCTGTGTTTCCTTTTCCTGGCATCATCATCCTCATTTACAAACCCTTCCTCTTGCAGCCACTACATGATAGAAAGCTTCCTGATATCCTCAGCCTCTTCACTGTTCCCCTTTTCATCCACTGCCTTCACTAAAATTTGTCTTTTAGGCCAGCGCATCCCCTGAAAATCTCTTCAATGAAGTGTACTCTCTTCCACATTTCATAACCTTCAGGGTTTAAAAGAGGTAAGGCTAGCAAGATTCCTCCTCTCTAATGTTTGCAGACAATCATTTCTTTCGTACAGACATTCCTTCTTTGAGGCTTTGCCATCTAACTACTCTATACTCTATTTCTCTTTGTTGATGTTATTACTGATTTAGTTATTCTTCCTCTTTCACCAAAAACTATAGATTTTACCTTCTGTTTTTTCTCTTTTTATCCTCTCCTCTCCACTTCCAAAACCAAACAGCCACTATCTTTTCTCTCCTGGATTGTTGAGACAGCCTTTTAATTAGTCTCTCTGCTTTAAAACCCTTCAAGGACTCTTTTAACTGTAGGATAAAAATCAGTGATCTCCTTAGAATGGCATACAATACCCTTTGTGATCTGGCCCACATTATTTTCTTCATTCTCCTCTATCCTGTCAGCCTCCTCCTCTCTGTGCTTCAGTCACATAAAATTTTCTCCAGTTTTTAGAATGACCCATGCTATCTCTTTGTCCATGCTATTCTCCTGTTCCAGAACATTTTCTTTCCCCTTTCTGGCCTAGCTAGCTCCTACTTATCCTTCAAAACTCTGTTTGATTTCACCTTAATAGCATATCCTCCTCTGTATGTCTATGTGTATGTCATCACAGTAATTATTATACAGCATTTATTGGTTGGTCTATCAAGTAAGTACTCAGATATCCCTATGTTGAGCATAATATGAGAAAGCTGCTAAACTCAGAAGCCCAGGGTTAGCATTCCTGGAGATCAAAACCTTCCCTTGGAGCCAGTGAGGCCCTGCCCTCTATGGACCAGATCCTTCCCTGCCACCTGCCGCCACCCCTTTTGCTACAATGGTCTCCCCCTTGATACACCAAGCTTTGTTTAACCATGAGAATGAGAGGAATTCTGAACAAGTCTCTGTATACCCAGTGAAGAAGAGAAAAGGCTCAGTCTGTTCCTGGGGCAGAAGTTCCAAAGATTGCTCTTCTAAACCCATCCTCTCACCTGTCTGTTTGCTTCCATGTAGAGTCCCAGGGTGCTTACTCGGGAGCAGAGGCCCTCCTTCATGATGTGGACATAACAGCGCACTTGTGATCTAGACAAGTCTTCACACCTGTCTCCTCGACAGGCATCCCAGTAGGCATCATAGGGAGCAAAGGTTGGTGTATTGGCTTCTTTTATAAAACTGTATATATCTTCAGAACAAACACCCAAACCATGCAAATGAGTTTGAAAGATGAAAGAGGGCCTATTTACTCAGTTAAGAAGAGAGTACAGCCCATACTTCTCCCCATGGCACTCACCTACAGTATGAAATCCACTAAAACCCAAAAGATTAAGTCAAATTAAAAAAGGTAATGTGCTTTCCTGTGTGTTTAAAATATCTTATGATAAAAAATATCCTAAGAAAAGAGTTCCTGATGGCAAGTTTGACCAACAGTCAAGTACTATTAGGGAAAATAAAATAGATGACTTTTGTAAAGTCATGAAATAACACAAGCAAGTGTCAAAGCTTTAGTGGCCAGTTATGTTGACTTTGTGTTAAACAAAAACAACCAAACTCACTGCTGTC
>NW_006921957.1:2918671-2921766 GCF_000298275.1 Orycteropus afer afer
CAGTGACTCTGTGTATTCCTGCCATCTTCTCTTGATGTTTCCTGCATCATTCAATATTTTGCCCATAGAATCTCTCAATATTGCAACTCGAGGGTGTAAGATGGTATTTTAGTATGGCTTTAATTTATATTTTTTTGATTAACAGTAAGATTGGGAATCTTTTCATAGAATTATTGGTCTTTTCAATTTTCTCTAATATAAAATGCCTATTTAAGTTTTTCGCTCTTTTTTTCTATCGGGATTGATTTGTAGAAGTTCTTTCTGTATCTGCATGCCAATTCTTTCTCAGACAGTGTTGCAAATATCTCGAAAGCTTTACCTTATCCACAGGACTAAGGCTGGGTTTACTCAGATGATGCAGCTCTTTCCCAGTCCCATTTTGAGAGCCTTCTAACCTAACCAGACTATTCATAAAGTTGCACGGTAATGTATTAAACAGTGTTTCTTTGCTATTCATAAGGTTTTCCCTGGCCAATTCTTTGAGCAGTGGACGGCCTCTTCCTTCTTCCTAGTCTGTCAGTCTGTAAACTGGGCTGATACCTGTGCACCATATGCATCCTGCTGCGTTTGAAACGCCAGTGACTCAGCCTCAAAACTCACATCAACACGTCACCATGGTAGGACAAATCGACAGACAAGTTTGTCTCCCTTTTGGAAACCTCTTGTACCACCCTTACCTGGGTCCCTGCGGCTAATGGTTTGTAATTCATAAAAAAGCTAAAGGCTAGTGATTACGATATAATTTAGTGACATCTGTTAAACAGTTTGATCATTCATTGTAACTATATATTTGTTTGCTACAAATCTTAATTATAATTCAAATGGAATCAAATATAGTTGTTGTGGTTAGGTGCCATCAAAAACATAGCACTTAAGGATAAAACAGTGGTAAGATTTAACCAGCTGGAGAAAAACATGTAGAAAGGTGTTGCCAGAATTTCCTCTGTTTAGCTAAGAGTGGGCGTGGCAGACCTGTTCCCCAGGTGCCCGAAGAAAACCAAGACAATTCTGCTTATTGTTTCTCCGCTGATGGAGCATCAAAATCCAAAAATCTCTGACGTTCAAAGCTAAAGGGCAGCAAATGGGTTATGTAATTGGTCTCTGTGCTAGTAGTGAGCAAGGAGTGATGCAGGGTCACCAGCCCTGGACCCAGAGGAAACAGTAGGTTACACTCAGCTGTCAGGAGTTGAAAGTAGGACTTCCACCAATGAGGTCGCCCCTAGAAAGCCTCTTGTCCTCTTGTTGCTCTCGGCTACTTCATAATTGGAAAAAGTCTGTCTGAAGAGATTAGGGAGGGAAAGGACAGTGAGGGGGGAACTATGTTATTTGTCCCATCATAGGATGATCAAGAAACTTGATCTGGGAAATATTCCAATTAAGAGAATAATTATGAAGTAAACTGAAGGAAATGCATGAAAATAGAAGGCAAAATGTGTGTGAACAAAAGTGGAATGGGGCAGGGCACTAAGTACAGATTCTTTGGTTTTAGGGGGAGGTCACTTCTTTACTAAGATTTTAAATGTTTTTCTATTTTTATAGTTTTTGTTATACATAAGAATGTATGTAAATTATATACTTTCATTTATTATTATTATGGGTCATTTTTCTCTCACTCTATCCAGAATCTCCTATTGTGATTCCTTTCAGAGCACTCAGCTGTGGTAGCCAGGCACCATCTAGTTCTTCTGGTCTTAAGGTCACAGAGGCTGAGGTTTGCATGGTCCATTAATTCATTCAACTAATTATTTCCATATGTCTTTGATTTTCTTCACTCTTCTTTGCTTCAGACAGGGTGAGACTAATAGTTGCATCTTAGATAGCCACTCACAAGCTTTTAAGACTCCAGTTACTACTAGTCACCAAAGTAGGATGTAGAATATTGCCTTTGAAGACTATGCTGTGCCAATTGATCTTAGTGTCCCCCAAAACTATGTTCCTGAGCCCCTATGGCCAGCAATTCATTTCCTCAAGGAATCTGGTTAGCAGCTATGAATATCTGACTTCTGATACACATGTGTAAGAATTTTAGGGTATACACAATACAAAATTATTGGTCAAAAGTTATGGGCATATTCAATTTGACAAAATAATAAAAAATTGTTTTCCAAAGAAGTTATACTAATTTGAATCCTCTCTAGCAGTCTAAATTAGTCAGACACTTTTTTATTTTTCAAATATGTTGTTCTTAGTTGCTGTCAAGTCAGTTCTGACTCATAGTGACCTTACATAAAATAGAACAAAACACTACCGGTGGGTGTAAAATGGTATTTTAGTATGGCTTTAATTTATATTTTTTTGATTAACAGTAAGACTGGGAATCTTTTCATAGAATTATTGGTTTCTTCAATTTTCTCTAATATAAAATGCCTATTTAAGTCTTTCGCTCTTTTTTTCTATTGGGATTGATTTGTGTAAGTTCTTTCCGTATCTGCATGCCAATTCTTTCTCAGATAGTGTTGCAAATATCTTCTACATGGTCTGTGGCTTTTCACTTTCTTTATGCTGTGTTTTGATGAATAAAAGATCTTAATTTTATGTCGATTTATAGGTGGACAGATGGGTGGACAGGCTGAACAATGAGGTATATCTATTCAGGGGCAAGTGTGCCCATGGCCATGGATAGGATTGGCAGACAATGTTTCTACAAGTGTATCTGTATGTTCTGCAAGTATTTCCATATATCTAGTAGAGCTGACAAGGCACAACATTATAGTACTCATTGGCCACAGAGGAAGCGAGTAGTTAGACCGTGGGCTTGGAACCATGGTCGCAGGGAACATCAAGCTCAATTGGCATGACATACTGCACAAAAACACTGTTCTACATCCTACTTTGGCAAGTAGCAACTGGGATCGTAAAAGCTTGCAAGTGGCCATCTAGATGCAACAACAGTTCTCTCCTTGTCCAGAGCAAAGAAGAATAAAGAAAACCAAAGACGCATGGAAACAATTAGTCCAAGGGAAGAACTAGATGGTACCCAGCTATGAGTGTCAACCACTCGGAGGGGGATCTATGTAGATCTTGGATAGAGTGGGAGAACAATGGGGAATAAAACTCAAAATCATTAAAAAAAAAAAAGGGGGACCAAGTTTGCT
>NW_006921957.1:2921866-2923616 GCF_000298275.1 Orycteropus afer afer
TTGAACTGCCAGCCTTCTGGTTAGCAGTCAAATGCCTTGAGCACTATACTACCAGAGCTCCTTGTGTTGGTAGCCTCTACTGCCCTATCAGGTAGCTTATGCTATGACACAAAGAGCACAGGGTACCTGAGCCCCAGTTTTTCAACTCGCAGAACAATCCTTTGAGATCTTTTATTCTACAGTAAGAAAACTGGGGCTGAGAAAGACTGAGTAACCTGCCTAAGGTCAGAGCTAATAAGAGGCAGAGTCAGATTAGACAAACCCAGGTCTGTCTAATGTCAAATCCTACAATCTTAACCATCATACCCCTATTTGTTCATTTGATAAATATTTTGTGGAACATCTAGAACGAGCCAAGAACTCGTCCAGGGGCAAGGGATATGAGAACAAACAAGACAGACCTCACCCCTACATCCTGGAGAGAATAGAGTCTGGTTTCGAGTCGGACTTTAATTGTATACTCTTTCACCTTCCTTCCCTTTATAGAAGGGGCTGAATTTAATAAGGATGGGACAGCCCAGAGCCTGGAGAACAGGTGAACTGACAAGTGGCAGGTAGCGTTTAAAGTCAAAATGTTCTAATGAGGAACCCTAGCCAAACCAGTGCTGTGAACCAGAGAGTGGGGCTGAAGGCAAGATCAGCCTGTTTTTTAATAACATGGTAAAAGGATCTGTTTGAGTGAGCAAGCTTACCCAGAGCCCAGGGAGTAGGGGCAGCTGGCTTCTGGTCTAGGTTAGACTAGTCTGCTGCCTTGAGACAGACATCTCAGGCTCAGCTAAGTTGCCTAGCTACCCTCCCCAGAGGTCTGCTGTCTCTGCCCCTCTTACAGCACCAAGTCAAGCACTGACCTAAAGACTTCAGCTCTTTTTTCTTCAGATCTTCCTCTTTTTCTTCTTGTCTATGTTGTGAAGAAGCTGAAGAGAACTGTTTTCTCACTAGGTATGGAATCAGTTCACTCCGGATGGAAGTGATTGACCTAGGAAGAAAAAGTGGTCAAATATGAGAAAACTCTCTGGATCCTACTGGGATCAAAAGCTCTGTGTACAAGAAAAAGCCAAATTCCCATCCATTATGTCACCTGGGGATTGGGCAGAGATCAAAAGTGGTGTGGATTTGACAATTTTGGAGAAGTAGAGGCTCCATATTCTTTTATTAGCTTCAGACTAGAGTAGGAGGATAATATACTGAATCTGAAAACTCTTCCTCCCACTCAGTATAGGCAGAAAGTAATCTTTCTTAAAATTCCATTTACATGGTGTGTGTGTGTGTGTGTACATGTATGTATGTATTTTAACATAGTATCTTGACTATTCATTGGCTATAATCCATGAGAAGGTAGAATGATCTGGTCTTTTTTTCTATGATTATGCGGTTTATTAGGGAGGTAACTGTTTACAATTCAGGATCAGGAAAGAGTCAGGATACAGGTCTTGGGTATGGACAGCTTTTCGGCCATGCCAATAGGCAGGCTTATCCCTGACCCTTGGGCCCTTGGGACTCTTGGGTTGGCCTGGCCCCTGCCCTGCTAGGACAAGTGTTACAAAGCTCTTTAGCTCTGCCAGTAAGTGCTTGGGGGCACCCCACTCTGCCAGTAATCCTCAGCCTGAAGGTGCTGAAGTCCATGGATTGGCACACCCAATATAACTGTCTTGCCCCATGGACTGGGAAGCCCACTGCACTGTCTCATGCTGATCTTTTTTTTTTTTTTTAATTTTTATTGTGATTTGGGCTCTGGTAGCATAGTGGCTAA
>NW_006921957.1:2929824-2932790 GCF_000298275.1 Orycteropus afer afer
GGTCTGGAATTGAACCCACTCCTGTGGCTTCCAGTCAAACAAAAGACAGGCATACGAGCTGAACATTTACATTAGACAGGTACACTCCTTGGAGAGATCAATCATGGGAGGATAGAAGGGCTGTGTATGCACAGGGAGACAGCTTTGGGGGCAGAAGTGCATGGAAGGGAAGGACACAGGGAAGAGGTAACTATGGGGAAGAAGTGGGAAGAGAGCTGTTGCATTGTGGGTAATGGCAGTCAGTGTCACGAGACAAAGTGTGTAAGAACTGCTGTATGGAAAATGAATCTGCTCTGTAAACTTTCACCCAAATCTCAACCACAAAAAGAATATACACCAATTAAAAATTTCTACATGCACACACACAAAGAAAAAGATCTTAATTTTAATGTGTGGTTAGGACTTCTGTGCTTTGTTTAAGAAATCATTCCCTACTCACAAGCCATAAGAATATCCTCCTATATTTTCTTGTGAAACTTTAAAACTTTCCTTTGTTATTTAAGGTTTTGAAACATCTGGGATCAATTTTGTGTAAGGAATGAGATAGTGATAAAATTACATTGTTTTGTTTCCACATAGATAACTGACTGTCTCAACACCATTTATTTAAAAGTCCCTCTTTCTCTCATAGATCACGATATTATCCCTAATAAGTTTCCTTTTACATGTGGATCTATTTCTGGACATTTCTATTCTGTTCTAAGGGTCAATTGTTCCGGTTACCTAATGCGACTCTGACAGGAATATACCACAAATGGGATGGCCTTAACAAACAGGAGTTTATTCTTACAATTTGGAGGCTTTAAGTCCAAGTTCAATGTGTCAGGCTCTAGAGGCTAGGTGAAGGCCCCTCAACCTTGGGTTGCAGCTCTGCCTCCTGCTCCCAGCCCACTGAAACTGGAGGCTTTTCTTCACTCAGCTGCTGGCTGCTGAGGCTGAAAAACCCAGCGTTGACAAGTAAAAAGACAGTCTTGATGTTACCAACCCACAAAGCAGGCCATTACTTCAAGTCCATTTTAAGTCCCAAGGTTGGCAGAGCATAGCGGCTGCTGAACAAACAACACGGCTATATGTAGGGTCCAGGCATGTCATAAGCTAGAAACCATTCCCCAAGGCTTCTGCTTATATGTAGGAAGCTGACCACATTCCCTAAGGCAGCTAGCTACTCAGCTGCTTGTGGTAGAACCCACCATGGAGCTGATTGCCAGTCTCATCATGGGGAATAACTACCACCAGCTGCCCACTCAACCAGGCCCAGCCAACTTGACACACAAACATAACTACCACATCAATCCATCTCTGTTTCAATACCACAGAGTCTGATTACTATAGCTTTAAAATAGGTCTTGCTTTCTGTAAGAAAAGTTCTGGCAATTTATTCTTCTTCAGGAGTGTCTTGACTATTCTGGGGCCTTTGCTTTTACATATAAATTTTAGAATCAGTTTATCTGGGTCTGAAAAAAATCTTGGTGGATTTTTATCAAATCTATAATTAATTTGGTTAAGTACAGCATCTTTACAACATTGAGTCTTCCTATCAATGTACAAGGAGCTCTGGCAGCGTAGTACCTAAGGCACTTGACGGCTAACCAGAAGGCTGGCAGTTCAAACTCACCAGCCACTTCTTGGAAGGAAGGTTGAGCAAACTACTTCCATAGTGATACCACCTCGGAAACCCAAGAAGGGGTCGTCACAAGTCGGGTTCGACTCGATGGCATATAACAACAACAACATCAATCTACAAAGTCATTTTTCCATTTATGCTTTCTTAAATGTCTTTAAAAAACATTAAACATATTATTCCATAAAGACTTTGCATACCTTCTGTTAGTCGTTGTGTCTTATATTTTTTGTTGCTATTATAAATGGTGTCTTTCAAACAATTATTTTCTTATTGTTGGTTTATTGAAAATTAATTAACACTACTATTTTGATCTTAAAATCAATTACCTAGCTAAGCACTCTTATTAATTCTAATAATTTATCTGTAGATTCTGACAATCGTATCAACTATGATAAAAACTGTTTCTTCCACTCCAATCCCTGTATCTTTTATTTTTATTTATTTTTTACTGTCTTCTTGTATTGGTTAAGACCTTCAATACAATGCTGAATAGAAGCACTGATAGTAGACACCCTTACTTGTTCCAGATTTTAAAGGGGATTCTAATGTTTTATCATTCAGAATAATGTCTGTTATAGGTTTTTTGTAGATACCCTTTATCAGATTAAGGAACTTCTCTTTCATTCCTTAACTTGCTAAGAACTTTATCCATAAATGAGTAATGAATTTCATTAAAAATATTTTTTTGTTGCTATTTACAGAGTTCATATTTTTTCCCCTTTAATCTGTCATGGTAATGAATCTCATATTTTTACTTTCTAATGCTAACATCTGTGTTACACAAAGACTATACACATAATTTCTGCTCTACCTTCCCTCACAGTAGTAGAATTATGGGTGATTCTTTCCTTCATGCTTTGTTGTATCTTCCAAATTTTACAATTATGGACCATTCTTAAGTTTCTTGATTCATTTTTTCTTAGCTTCTGTGATGCTACTCCCCTGGTTTGATTTAGACTCTCTGCAAATTTAAAATACCTCTAAGGACTGTATTTACAATGCATGTTTTATCCTCTAACCTACATAAAAGGGTGGGCTCCATTACATGACAACAGTTGTAGCCCATTTACTAATGGCCATCAAAGAATTCCCACAACAAAAGTTATTTCAATTTACTTTCATGTAGTAAGATCAATATAGGCCAGCTCTTACAGAAGATCAAATCAAAGATCAATATGTAGAAGAACTTTCAGAAGACAAAAGATGCCTGTACTATTTTTACATCACTTAAAAAACAGTAAGCAGCCATAGGAGCTCTGGTAGCATAGTGCCTAAGGCACTTGACTGCTCACCAGAAGGCTGGTGGTTCAAACCCACCAGCCACTCCTCAGAAGGAAGGTTG
>NW_006921957.1:2932890-2934466 GCF_000298275.1 Orycteropus afer afer
CCTACTTCCGTAGTGATACTGCCTCGGAAACCCAAGGAGGGGTCGCTATGAGTCGGGTTTGACTCGACGGCACATAACAACAACAACAACATTGTAATTTGGATGGAAATTTACAGAGCAAATTCCTTTTCCATACAGCAGTTCATACACATTGTGTTTCATGACATTGATTGCAATTCCCCACTACGCAACAACTCTCTTCCCCCTTCCTCCCTGCACTTACCGCTTTCCTGTGTTCTTCTTTCCTATGCATTTCTGCCCCCTGAGCTATATCCCTGTGCAAATACTGCCCTTCTGTTCTCCCATGATTGATTATTCTAAGGAATGTTATAAATGTTCATGCTATATGACTGTCTACTGTTTGGCTGCAAGCCATGGGAGTGAGTTCAAGTCCAGACCAGAAGGGTATCTAGGGGTCATAGTCTCAAGTGTCTCACCAGGTTCTATCACACCAATAAACCAGGTCTTTATTATGATTTTGAATTTTGTTCCACATTGCTCTCCCACTCTATCCAGGATCTCTGCACCGATCCCTTTCCAAGTGGTTGGCAATGGTAGCCAGCCATCATCTATTTCTGGTCTCGTGTTCATATAGGCTGAGGTTCACATGGTCCACTAGTCCCTTGGGTTGTTTCCATGCATCTTTGTTTTTCTTTATTCCTCTTTGCTTTAGTGAAGGAGAGACCCACTGTTGCATCTAGATGGCCTCTTGCAAGCTTTTAAGATCCCAGCTACTCACCAAAGTAGGATGGATTACAGTATTTTTGTATAATATGTTATGCCAATTAAGCTTGATGTCCCTTGCAACCATGGTTCCAAGCCCAGAGATCCAACTACTCGCTCTTTCAGGGTGGTTGGCTGTGGCCAATAAGTTAACATAACTTTGCCCTTTGTTAGCTCTATTATAGATATATGGACATTCTTATAGCACATAAGGCAGCTCTGATAGTGTAGTGCCTAAAGCACTTGACTGCTAACCAGAAGGCTGGTGGTTCAAACCTACCAGCCACTCCTCAGACGGATGGTGGGGCAATCTACTTCCGTAGTGATACTGCCTTGGAAACCCAAGGAGGGGTCGCTATGAGTCGGGTCCAACTTGATGGCACATAACAACAACAACAACAACAACAACATAGCACATAAAAAATACATATGTAGAAATATTGTCTGCAAATCTCCTATAGGGTCATGGTTATATTACCTTTTGCCTAGACATACCTGATCATTCAGCCTGTCTATCCATCTATTTACCCGTAGATTAATGTTTTTTTTTTTTTTTTAATCACTGATAATGCAATATTGTATATGTAAAAGGGTTTATCTTTATTGTCTGTACCTCTTGTGCACCTCTCTGTTACTTCCTTTTCCTTAGTGCTATTGTGTTGGTCACTCACTTTTGGTATACTGCCTTTCTCTTCACCCAAATCAACACTTGCCTAACTACCTAGAATGCTCTGGGCTTTTGAAGAAAGCTGTGATTTTCTTTATTGCTTGTTGTTTGTTGTTAAGTGCCGTCAAGTTGTTTCCGACTCATAGCGATCCCACGCACAGCAGAACAAAACACTGCCTAATCCCA
>NW_006921957.1:2942261-2947202 GCF_000298275.1 Orycteropus afer afer
CCTCAGAAGGAAGGTTGGGCAATCCTACTTCCGTAGTGATACTGCCTCAGAAACCCAAGGAGGGGTCGCTATGAGTCGGGGCCGACTCGATGGCAAACAACAACAACAACAAGAAGCAGCCATGGTCAAGAGCTTTGTAGTCTTCCTTTATTTGGCATTCTTGGGTCCCAGGAGTCATGGGTAAGATCAATATAGGCCTGGTGGGTACTGAGAAAGAATTCTAGAACTTACTAAGTGACCAGGAATCTGTAACAGGGGAAGAAGAAAGAGTCCCTATCTTTAGTGCAATAAGTATCTTGTGAATTTATACGTAGCAAAGGAAATGAAAGCACAGAAGAGTAGGAGACTTGCACGTGATTTTCAGTTTTCTCTGACTCATACTGCGATCTTGTTAAAATGTTAAATCACTAATTAATTTACTTAGCATTTATTCCATGCCAGTCACTGTGCCAGACCTTGGAAATATACTGTTCCTGACTTTAAGGAATTCAAAATCCAGCGGTGAGTGGCCTGGTATAAGTTTAAGGAGGAAAGGTAGAGGAGATGAGGCTGATTTGGTAGGCAAGGGAATAAGATCATGGAAGCCTTCAGTGGGAGTCCAGAGAGCCTAGATTAAGAAGCCAGTGGTAGTTTTTAAGCAGGAAAATGACATGATGAATTTGATTTCTTAGTAACTCTACTAAGAACCCTGGAAATATAGTGGTGAAGTATTAGGCTGCTAACTGAAAAGTCTGTTGTTTGAATCCACCAGCCATTTTGCGAGAGAAAGATGTGGCAGTCTGTCCCCGTGAAGATTATAGCCTTGGAAACCCTATTGGGCAGTTCTACTCTGTCCTATACAGTTGCTATGAGTTGGTATTGATTCAATAGCAGTGGGTTTAAGGTAACTGGTAGCAGTGTGGAAGAAGGCCTGGTGCAAAGACAGTGAAGACAGGGAGATGAAGCGAAAACTGAGAGATAAGATAACGAGGCTGAGAGAGGGGCTATGAGAGGGGCTATGTAAACGCAGCCCTAAAACCTGACTACTGCTGCACATTTCCCACCTCCTCCCCCACTCCCCATTCAAAGGAGCTCTGCATGCTGACATAGGACCACACAGATGGAGTATAGGTAGGAAGGCAAGACAGAGGCTGGGGAGTGTAAACAAAATTAATTATCAACCCTGGAGCTACACAGTTCATGGTTTTTGTCATTTTTAAAGGATCAAGTCAAACATCTTTGAAAAATTCTGTGTAAGCTTGGAGCTCTTGTATTGAATTTCAATGTGATTTTTCTCCTGATCCTTTGATGGAGATTAAAAATTTCCATATGAATACAAAGAATGAAACAACACTGACTCTTAGCTCTTTTTCTCCCCTTTTAATGCTCCAAACCAGGGTGGGTAGCAAATGTTCCATGGTCCCCTCCAGTGGAAAATAAGTCAGTTCTCTTTGAAGAAGTGACAAAGCATGGCCAGCTGGGGGATTTCAGGGCCATGATATTTACATTATGGACCAAAAAGAACTGTCACTGCAAGAGTCATGCAGACAAACCTTGGCACACAGCCCCAACAGGCAGTGCCCTCAAGGAGATCAGACAGCGATCTAAAGAGAGGATATGAAACAGTTCTGCCAGGACCACTTGCCTCTGCTGGTGTTCAGTATTAGATCAATTCCCATAATGCAGTTGGATTAGCAGCATAATGGAGACACAATTATTCTTCCTGCTTCCTAGTCAAAGCAGAGGCAGCTCAAAGCTGTGCCAAGAATGTGGGATAGGCCACTGTGAACCCTTGTGAACATCCTGACCTTGGGCCTGAGGGCCACCAGCTGGAGACAGTACCCTGAGCTTGGCTAACCTTTCTCCCTTCCCTCTTATGTACATGTTCCCCAGAAATATCTACTATTTCGTGAAATCATAAGCTCCTCTCAATAAATCAAAAAGGAAAACAACAGATTTGACTACTAGCTGTAAAAAACAAAAAACAAAAATCTCACTGTTCTGGTTACCTAGTGCTGCTCTGACAAGAATATACCATAAATTGGATAGCGTTAACAAACATGAGTTTATTCTCTCACAGTTTGGAGGATTTAAGTCCAAGTTCAAAGTGCCAGGCTAGGGGCTGTGTGAAAGCCCCTCGACCTTGGGCTGCAGCTCTGCCTCTTGCTCCTGGCCCACTGAAGCTACAGGCTTTTCTTCACTCAGGCAGCTACTGGCTGCTGAGGCTAACAAGCCCAAGGTTGACAAATAAAACGGCATAGTCCTGATGTTATCAAACTACGCAGCAGGCGGTTAATTCAAGTCCATTGTAAGTCCCAAGGTAGGCAGAGCATAGCAGGCTACTGAACAATGACACGGGTACATGCAGGATCCACGTGTGCCAAAAACTAGAGACCATTTCCCAAGGCTTCTGCTTATATACAGGAAGCAGACCACATACCCAAAGGCAGCTACTCAGCTGCTCACAGTAGATTCCATCATGGAGTTGATTACCAGTCTCATCATGGGGAATACTACATCCAGCTGCCCAGACATTCAACCAGGCCCAGCCAAGTTGACACACAAACTGAACTACCACACACATCAAATTGAAAATATAAAGTAATTGCAACAATTAGGACAAAGGATTCATATCCTTAATGGATATCAATGGTAAAAAAAAAATTACCCTTTTTTCAAAGAAATAAAAATCAATACAAGATGCACCCCTCCTCCAACTAAGTTAGCAGATTAAAGAAAAATCTTATTACTGATGATCGTGCTTTGAGACAGTATTCTCAAAGATGGGGATGGAGGGTGAGAGATTGTAAACTGGTAAAATCTTTTCTGCAAAGTAATTGGCACTACATAGCAAGAGCTTTAAAATTGTTTATATTATTTCACCCTGTAATTCCATTTCTATAAACATTTTATGCTTAATGTTCATAATAGTTACAGTAGGATTTTTATGGGTAATATTTTCTTCTTTGTATTTTTTTGAATTTTCCAAATATCAGTCATTAGCCACTCCTTATGTCTTCTTTCCTTCCCTCTCTTATCTCTTTCTATTTCTGGTGCCTCTTCTTCGATTCCTCTAAAATCTATGGTTTTTATCAGCTTTTTTTTTTTTTTTTTCTTTTTTAAACTTATGCTTTTTTCATGCTATTTACCTTGCTGAGACAGGTCATCCACTTTGTGGCTTCTATGTTGATGATTCCAAAATTTAGACTTAGGGAGTTCTGGTAAGATGGTGACATAGGCAGAAAGACTGCACAGACCCTCTTCAACAAAGAAAAGGGGAACCAAATAACACAGATACAGAAGATAATCTTGGAGCCCTGAGCCTTGAAGGGAAGGATATAGAAATGGACTAAACTCTAACTAGCAGAAGAATTTGCATGAAGACACCAAAAAAGGAGACATACGGAACTGCGGTCTGGTAGCGATCCTGATAGTACAGACAGCTTGGATATTGCTGGGTGGTGATAAAACCTAAGAATTAACCCCAAAATTGGCCATGCTAGGCAGGGACTGCACGGAGGACTGCTCTGGTGGCTGGGGAATAAAAGGGAATGTAGCGAAGAGGACAGCAGGCTGAGCTGTGGACTTTTGTCTGTCCGGAGAGCGCAGTCACTTTGAATGTTTACAAGTGGCTTGATCATTTTGGATATTTAAAGCAACAGCATTCTCCCAGATTCCAGGGACTTAAGAACAGGCTCCACTTGCTGGTAACCCCAAGCACTCCCACCCACCTTCTGGGCCCACAGGAACTCCACCCCAGTCTGTGTGCTCAGATGGAGCCTGGGTGCCCTGCCCCGTGTTTTTTTTCTTTTTTGTTTTTTAGTTTGTTTGTTTTAAAACTACTATTACTATTATTACTTTTGTCCTTTTTACTATTATTCTTTATTTTTCCCCTCCCAGCTTTTAGTTTTCAGTTTTTTTCTTTACCCTGTTCCTGGATGCAATTCTTTTTCCTTTCTCGTGGTTAACCCCGTTCCTTGTTTTCCTTTCTGTGTTTTTCCCATTTTTTTCTTCATCATTCTCTTCGTCTACCTTTTTTTCTCTTATTGCCCTCTCCTCAGATACTTCTGTTTTTTTTTCCCTTTTTTCTTTTTTTAGTTACTGTTCCAGTATGATTACACAGTGTATTTTTTGTCTATTTGCGTTTACTTTTTTGATGGTTATTCAATTGTTATTTTTGTCTAACTGAGTGGAAGACAGCAACAGTCCCCATATGACAAAACTACACCCACACCTCCTGCACCTTCACTTACCAAAAGCTGCCACTTCCTTCTCCACCAACGGGCCAACGATAAACAACCACCAAGAAAAGCCTGACTCACCCTTGGCTGCTCCTCACAAACAGTTAACAGAGATCTAAATACAATAATGTCACAATGTCTTGGGGACAACAGACCATCTCAATCCACACAAAGAAGTAAGATAAAGTGGCAGAAACAAGGGAGCAGGATACAGACCCAGAACACATCCCTGAGGAAGCAGCAGCACTGGAACTCTCTGATAAGGAATTCAAAAGAATTATATTTAGGTATCTTCAAAGGATTGAGAGACAGACCAAAGAAAACACAGAAAAAACCCTAAAAGAATTTTGGAAGAAAATACAAGAACAAAATGACAAAATAAATGAAAAATTTGTAATGATTTTAAGTCTACAGATAGAAATCCAGAAGATTAATACTAAATTGTCAAAAACAGATAACACATGGGAAGCGCAAAGGAATAGAATTGATGCAATGAAAGACAGAATTAATGAGATTGAAGACAAATACCTGAATACTTCTTTGGAAAGGGATCAGTCAGAAAAAAGTTTAAAAAAAAAAAAAAAAATGAAGCTAGCCTAAGGTTCATGTGGGATACCATCAAAAGGAATAACCTACATGTCATTGGAATTCCAGAACAGGAAGAGAATAATAAAACCACTGAGAAAATTGTCGAATATTTGTTGGAGGAGAACTTCCCTGA
>NW_006921957.1:2947916-2955402 GCF_000298275.1 Orycteropus afer afer
ATGATTCATAAACATGATGAGCTCAGCACAGAAAATAATAAGGAACAAAGAAACCAGGGACACCATGAAAAAACACATAACAAAATGACAGCAACCAATTCATACTTGTCAATAATTACATTGAATGTTAATGGATTAAATGTACCATTCAACAGACGGAGAGTTGGAGATTGGATAAGAAAACAAAACTCATCACTATGCTGCCTACAAGAGGCACACCTTAGAGATAAAGACAAAAATAGACTGAGAATCAAAGGGTGGAAAAAGATATATCAAGCAAATGACAACTGTAAAAGAACAGGAGTGTCAAAATTTAGACAGGGTCAAAACCTTTCTCCTTGACTTTAGTTTTTTATTTTCAACTACCTGATAGAACCCAACATTTAGATAACTTAGAGGTACCTCACTCAATGTCTAAAACTGAACTCTTCACCTTTGTTCCCATACCTCCCCACCACATTAATTACCTTGCTTAGTGATATGAAGATTCATTTTAGTCACTCAAGCTAGAAACCTGGTAATCTTCCTCGACTCTTCTTCCTTCTTCCATCCCTTATATGTAACCAATCACCAAACATGCTAATTCTATCCCTCAGATCTCTCAAAACTGTCAAGTCCTCTCCATCTCCACTGCCATCATTATCATTTGCCTGGATTCCTGCAGGTCACTCTCCCTCCAAATTTCTAAAATCTAATTTGATCATGATATCTCTTCTTCTTTTAATCCATCCTCTACTATGTAGATAACTTTGTAGATACAATGATCCTTCTAAAGTACAATTCTGATCTCATATCCTTAAATTTATTTAATGCTTAGGATAGGGTTACCTTTGTATGTGTATTGGGGGTTGGTTAGTGACCAGGAGGCAGCAAGAGAGGAGCTTCTGGAATTTGGTAGCCTCCTACTTCTTGATTTGAACAGTAGTTACAAGAGTGTGTTTACTTTGTGAAAATTCATCAAGACATAAGCCCTCTCTCAAGTATCATTTCTTTTGGTAAGCCATTCATGACAGTTGTAGGCTTCTAAGCTCTCATAAGGACAATTGTATATACTGTTTTTGAATCCACATCATGTATGACGTATTATGGTAGGTACCGTGCTAGGAAATTATCTCAAATATATCTTATAGCAATCTTCCTCATGGCAGGTATTACTGTACATATTTAAGAAGTATGAAAAACAAGGCTTAGACTGGTTAATTATTTTGCCTAAGGTTCTACAGCTTTTATAATTGACAGAACTGAAATTTCCTCCACATCTGCTTCCAAAGCCCATGGCTCTTAACACTCACTATACCATATTACTACTACTATGGACTTACTTCACTTACAGCACTTTACACAGGATTTATAATTCTCTGCTTAGTACCTGTCTCCCAAGAAACATTCATTTATTAAGCAGTCAGTGCTAAATGAATATTTATTTGAATAACTGATTCAGTGTTATCCTTCAAGATTGGATAGGTGGTGATAATTAATTTCTTCAGCTGATTCTTGGTTATAGAAAGTAGAGCTTTCCTAATCTGGAAATGTACTGAATTCTAAATATATTTCTTTGTTATTAAAGATCCAACATTTGAAAAAACACATGATTATTAGTTCTTCTTAAATATGACATTTTTAGCATTTTCCCTTGATTGGTGATCGAGTCCTCCTTGTGGTCACAAGCTTCCAGGAAGGCCTAAAAATGGTATCGATGGCAAAGGGAGAGTTTTGGGTTACTTTTGCATTCTGGCTTTCTATCTTTGTGAGCAAATCAAAAGATAATTGTTGTTGTTGTTGTTATCTGCTGTCGAGTCAGACCTGACTCATAGCGACCCCTCCTTGGGTTTCTGAGGCAGTATCACTACAGAAGTAGATTGTCCCATCTTCCTTCCGAGGAGTGGCTGGTGGGTTTGAACTGCCAGCCTTCTGGTTAGCAGTCAAGTGCCTTAGGCACTACGCTACCAGAGCTCCTAAAAGATAATTAAAATCCTCTAAATGTACTCTATTTGGAAGGAAGATGGGGCAATCTACTTCCGTAGTGATACTGCCTTGGAAACCCAAGGAGGGGTTGCTATGAGTCGGGTCCAACTTAACGGCATGTAACAACAGCAACAACAAATGTACTCTAAAAAAAAATCCCAACCACTGTGATCCAGTTGATTCCCAAAGTGACCCTCCAGGGTACTGCCCCATAGGGGTTCCAAGGCTATAAATCTTTATGGAAGTAGACTGCTACATCTTTCTCCTATGAAGCAACTGGTGGGTGTGAACTGCTGATTTTTGGTCAGCAGGCAAACTTTTTAACTACTGCACTGCCAGGGCTACTGTTACTCATACTCATTCAATCTGTATGCTCAGCAAATAATCTGAGAAACTGGATTATACAAAGAATATGGCATCAGGATTGGAGGAAGACTCATTAACAACTTAGAATATGCAGATGACACAACTTTGCTTGCTGAAAGTCAAGAACACTTCAAGCACTTTCTGATGAAGATCAAAGACTACCGCCTTTGGTATGGATTGTACTTCAACATAAAAAAAAAAAAAATCTTCACAACTGGACCAATAACAACACTGTGACAAACAGAAAATACTGAAGTTGTGAAGGATTTCATTTTACTTGGATCCACAACCAACATCCATGGAAGCAGCAGTCAAGAAATCAAATGGTATACTGCATCAAGCAAATCTGCTGCAAAAGGACTTCTTTAAAGTGTTAAAAAGTGAAGATGTCACTTTGAGGACTGGGGTGCACCCTGACCTGAGCCATGGTATTTTCAGTTGTCTCCAATGATAAGAAAGCTGGACAACGAACAAAGTAGACCAAAGAATTGATGTATTTGAATTATGGTGTTGGCCAAGATTATCAAATATACTAAACTCACTGCCGTAGAGTCGGATCCAACTCATAGCAATCCCTCCTTGGGTTTCTGAGGCAGTATTGCTATGGAAGTAGATTGCCCAACCTTTCCTCCGAGGAGTGGCTGGTGGGTTTGAACTGCCAGCCTTCTGGTTAGCAGTCAAATGCCTTAGGCACTATGCCACCAGAGCTCCCATCAAATATACCATGGACTGCCAAAAGACTGAACAAATTTGTCTTAGAAGAAGGACAGCTAGCATGCTCCTTAGAAGATAGTGAGACACGTCTCACGTACTCTGGACAAGTTATCAGGAGGGACTGGTCCCTGAGAAAGACATCATGCTTGGTAAAGTATAGGGTCATCAAAAAACAAGAAAACTGTAACAATGAGCTCAAACAGAGCAATGACTGTGAGCATGGTGTAGGACCAGGCAGTTTCATTCTGTTGTGAACAGGGTTGCCATAAGTTGGAACCAAACTGACAGCACCTAACAACAACAGAAAATGTCTTCCAAGGAGCTATGGTGGTATAATAGTTAAGTGCCTGGCTGCTGATCAAAAGGTTGGTGGTTCATATCCACCAGTGGCTCTGCTGGAGAAGAACTGGCAATCTGTTCTGCTAAAGATTACAGTCTAGGAAACCTTAGGGCATAGTTCTTCTCTTATCATATAGGGTTACTTATGAGTTGGAACTGACTCCACAGCACACAACAACAGATGCCTTCCACATCAACTCAGCCCTGCAAAATAACAGGAAGGAGGTAGAAGAGGAAATCTACCTTTATAGAAACTCAAACAGCTTTCCTTGCTCTGAAGACGGGTTTCCTTGCCTCTTCTCTCAGCAGAGCTAAATGTGAAGAAAAGGCAATTGCTGAGTTATCCCTGTGTTTTGTTCTTAGGCTCCCCCCACCCCCTTACTGAGCCTTCAAAGAAAATAGATATAATCTGGAACAGTAAACAGGAAATTATCTGAGATTAAAAGGTACTGATCTAAAAGCTAGGTATTTGGTATACTGGATTCTGTGATACTCCCTCTTCCTTCTTGGCAAAATAATGAAACCTTCTATAAGAATAACATTTCAACATTGCTGCACATGGTTGAGAAAGAAAACCGTGACTAGATCTTACTGCCTGGAAAGAAGGTTTAGGCTTAGGTCAAGTCAATAAATACTTTATTCACTCAGCTTACTTACTGAGCCACCTAATGTTCTGGTTACCTAGTGCCGCTCTGATAAGAAATACACCACAAATGGGATGGCCTTAACAACCAGGAGTTTATTCTTACAATTTGGAGGCTTTAAGTCCAAGTGCAAAGTGCCCAGCTCTAGGGGCTGGGTGAAAGCCCCTCACTCAACCTTGGGGTCCAGCTCTGCCTCCTGTTCCCTGCCCACTGGAGCTAGAGGCGTTTCTTCACTCAGACAGCTGCTGGCTGCTGAGGCTGAGAAGCCCCAAGGTTGACAAGTAAAAAGGCACAGTCCCGATATTATCAAACCACGCGGCAGGTCATTAACTTAAGTCCATTGTAAGTCCCAAGGTGGGCAGAGCATAGCAGGCTGCTGAGCAACAACATGGCTACATGCAGGGTCCAAGCGTGCCAAAGGCTAGAGACCATTCTCAAAGCTTCTCCTTATATACAGGAAGCAGATCACATACGCAAAAGCAGCTACTCAGCTGCTCCCAGTAGATTCCACCATGGAGTTGATTGCCAGTCTCATCATGGGGAATACTACATCCAGCTGCCCAGCCACTCAACCAGGCCTAGTCAAGTTGACATACAAACATAATTACCACACCTAATATGAGCCAAGTGTTGTTCTAAATAGTGTGGATATAACAGTGAAGTAAAACAGGGTATCTGTGCCCTTATGAAGTTGACAGTTTGGTTGCCTTTATATTTACTGAGCATCTACTCAGTGTCATCGAACAAATTAGAGGTGGTTTCTGTCCTCAAGGAGTTCAAAAAAGTAAAAAAGATAGGCATATAAATACAATTTGATGGGATGCATATAATACTTGAAGATTATCAGAAAAGGGAACGATTAATCAATTATGCCTGATGAAGATAAGCACAGAGTACTATGGCAGCACAGAGCAAGTGTACCTGATAAGAGGAGGTGAAGGGAAAAGTAAAGTTAGAGAAAGCGTCTGCTCTGGTACCTAGTGCTGCTCTAACAGAAGACACCACAAATGGGATGGCTTTAACAAACAGGAGTTTATTCTCTTTACACTTGGGAGGCTTTAAGTCTGAGTTCAAAGTGCCAAGCTCTAGGGGCTGGGTGAAAGCCCCTCAACCTTAGGCTTCAGCTCTGCCTCCTGCTCCCGGCCCACTGAAGGTGGAGGCTTTTCTTCACTCAGCTGCTGGCTGTTGAGGCTGACAAGCCCAAGGTTGACAAGTAATGAGACACAGTTTGATCCAAGAACTTGGGATTTGCCAGCTTCTATCAGTGTGTGAGCCATTTTCCTAGGATAATTTTTTTTTTTCTCTCCCTCTCTATAAGCTTTACTGTTTTTGCTTCTCTAGAGAACTCAGCCTAACACAGTTTCCTATAGAGGTAACCTCTGGGCAAGTTTTAACGTATATTTAGGAATTTGCAAGTAAATGAAGAAAGATGGAGAGGATACCAATTAAGCATTAAGTATACTTTCAGAGAAATTAGTTTTAAATCCTTACCAAATTAAACACACTTCTTCTTTTCTGGTTCCATGACACTCCTTCTTAGGAATGCTTTAATTATAAACATTATGTCAGTTTTTACGTCCTTTTTTAAAAAGTTCTCTTTCCTACCATGCCTACACTTCAATGGTATAAGTTGGTTCTCAATTGGGGGACTCATCTGAATTTATAAGTCAGTACAGTGGGATGCTAAACCATTCCTTCTCCAGCAGCCAGTGATTTCCAGAAGTCCTAGAGATCAAAATGAATGTAACAAGGGCAGACTATTCCTGATTTAATCGTGACAGCACCTGCATCTTCAGATGTCAGTGTTCAGATACATCAGAGCCTCAGTGAGAAGGCGTGTAAGCTGTGTACTCTTGCCTTAATTTTGTTCTGTTATTTGACTAAAAGATACATTACACAATCTCTAGGACATCTAAGGACAGGAAATCAAGTCCAGCCAAGTCACATGGATGTCTGAACAGAACAGTAAAGATCCAAGGCTAGGCTTATCTCTTATGGCGCTATAGGACTCCTCATCTCTGCTGCTTATCGTGATTCTGCTTTTCTACGTTACTCATGGCTTGCTAGCTATTCCATGACCTCATGTGGCATGTGGTTTTAATTACCACCCAAATTCTGACCTTGCACAATGGCTACCCTACCCAACTCCTGATTTCACTTTGTGGGAATCAGCTTTACTTTCCTGCATCCCTCATGATCTCTACCACTGCTGCATTCCTTCCCAGCAAATCAAGCTGAGGCCAGGAAGCTGTGACGGCTCCTAAGCTCCCAGGGGTATGTGCATGTATGTGGGCATATGTATGTGTCTCTGTAATAAGAGAGATCTCTGATATCTGTGGTGGATGTTGCCAGCAATCAATTCATCAACAGCAACTGATTTTATTGAGGCCTTGACAATGACCTTGAGAAAATGACTTTTTCCTTATCTATAATATGAGGATAATATCTAAACGCAAGAATTATTTTAAGGAATGAATGAACCAATGTATGAAAATCACCACAGTGCCTGGTATATGGCTGATACTAAATTAGAGGCAGTTTTCTTCTCTTTTTCTCCCTGCTCTGAAAGCCAAAACCCAAGACTATACATCCTACATAGCAGGATCAAGTTCTAACACCTGAAGGAAATACTCAGCTTCAATTCTTCCTCAAATTTTAAGATTAATCTCTTCTAAGCCTCTTAAGCCATCCCTGGGTGGTACAGTTAAGCACTCAAATACTATCCAAAAGGTTGGTAGTTTGAATTCATCCAGAGGCATCTCAGAAAGAAAGGCTTGGCAATATACTTCTGAAAGATCACAGTCACTGAAAACTTTAGGAGCACAGTTCTCTGAAACACATGGGTTGCCATGAGTTGGAATTGACTCCACAGCAATTTCTTTTTTTTTTTTTTTGGTGGTGCAAACAGTTAATGTGCCCACTGTTAACCAACAGGTACCTCAGAAGAAAGGCCTGGTGATCTACCTCTGAAAAATCAGCCACTGAAAACCTATGGGGGCACACTTCTACTCTAACACACATACAGTTGCCATGAGTTGGAATTGATTGAATGGCAACTGTCTCTGTGTGTGTGTGTGTGTGTGTGTAAGGTCTAGCAGACCTAAATGGGATAACAGATCTGGCAGGTTAAAGAAAGAAAAAGAAAGATAAAATTTTTTTGGATTCTATGCTAAAAGGAAATTAGAACTAATAGTGGTATAAACTGCCTGTTTTCCAGGGCTCTAGCTCAGAGAGCTGGCATATGGCTAGTCCCTTATAGAGCCAGTGTCAGCCCAGAAGAAAGTAAAGAGCTGAGCCAACACCTGGGCTTCTAGATCTCCTAAAAGATCAGCTTCCTGAGGCTTGGGCTGTAAAAGAAGGAAGAACATGCCTTGAGGATGATATACTGAATTATCAATTTTTCATATATGTACTTCAATCCCAAAAATGCTGAGAGGTGAAAAGGACAAAGGGGGAAG
>NW_006921957.1:2959193-2970165 GCF_000298275.1 Orycteropus afer afer
CGCAGCTCTGTCCATCTCTGTACTCACTGTTTTTGTTCAGGTTTTTCCATTAGTTGTTGCCTAATCCACTTCTGTATAGTTCCTTTCAAAGCTCAGGGTTCCAGGATTATCTTCTGTATCTCTGTCAATTGGTTTTTCTTTTCTTTTTTGAAGAGAGTCTGTGTTGCTTATCTGCTTATTCCCCCATCTTACCGGAAGTCAGGTTTTCAATCACTCTCGAAATCTTAGCATTAAGTCTCCTGCTATCTAAAAAGCAATGTCTTCATAGTCCACTATGGAGCTTAGGCTGTGCCCATGTCTGCTTATCCACTACTGAGTTCACCAGTTTTTAGCACGATACTTGGCTTATTATAGGTGCTTAATGTGTATTTATTGATTGAATGAAAAAAACAGCACAAGTCAGAGGGGAGTAGGGGAAAAGTACCCTGGGGAGGGAAAATAAAGAAACAACAATACTTGGTAAAGCTTCCTGGAAATCTAAATGATTCATTTTATCATCAGCTATACATGGACCTTCCCTACTGGGGCTTAGCATATGTTGTAGGGGTTAGATCTGTAAGAAATATCATACTTGGTACAGAGAAACACTCCCCCTTCCCCTTAACATTCTATTTATGTTCTAAGTTCATAAGCCAAAGATGATAAACTCAGATCCTCAGAGGCCTTTCCCCAGTTGGTCTGAGGGAGTTTGCTATTGTGGTACTCAGCCTGCCTGCTTTCCCATTCACCAGTCCTTTTGAAGGCAGGAACTTATCCAACAGTCATCAAGGGAGACAAGATGCTCCTCTCTTAAACATGCAATTATTAAATCTTTTCTTACTTGTTCCTCTGAGGTCTCTGGTTCCATCTCTCATTAAAAATTATTGAGAAGAACTGCAAAAGGAGATTTTCCCTCTGGAAACCTAAGTCTTATGATCTACCAAACATAGTTTCTGAGAAGTATTTAAGGGCCACAACCCTGTTCTCAATGCAAAATCAGAAAAAGTACCAAACTCTGTTTCTCTGCATTTATGAAATTTTATTCAGTAGACTGGGCTTCTTTTTTAGAATTGGAGATTTGTTCATTTCCCTCCTCTGAGCTAAGTCTCTGATCCTTTGCTGTGAGGGCCTATCTATTGGATAATTGCCTAGGGAAAGACATCTGCTTGTAGACAATAGGGTAAAAGCTGAGGAGCTCTTCCTAGCAGTGAGAGGTAAAAAGAGTCTGGAACTGTGCAGCAAGAGGCATCATGTTTTACTATTGTTGATGTTGTTACGTGCCGTCAAGTCATACGCGACACATAGTGACCCCTCCTTGGGTTTCCGAGGCAGTATCATTATGGAAGTAGATTGCCCAACCTTCCTTCCGAGGAGTGGCTGGTGGGTTTAAACCGCCAACCTTCTGGTTAGCAGTCAAGTGCCTTAGGCACTATGCTACCAGAGCTTACCACTTTTGGTAAGCAGAACTGGTGCTGCGGGATGAACCGAATGCCAGGTTAAGGCGCCCGATGTCGACACTCATCAGACCCCAGAAAAGGTGTTGGTTGATAAAGACAGCAGGACGGTGGCCATGGAAGTCAGAATCCGCTAAGGAGCGTGTAACAACTCACCTGCCGAATCAACTAGCCCTGAAAATGGATGGCGCTGGAGTGTCGGGCACATACCTGGCCGTCGCTGGCAGTTGGAGCCATGCAGTTTTATCCAGTAAAGCAAATGATTAGAGGTCTTGGGGCCGAAACGATCTCAACCTATTCTCAAACTTTAAATGGGTAAGAAGCCCGGCTCGCTGGCGTGGAGCCGGCGTGGAATACGAGTGCCTAGTGGGCCATGCTACCAGAGCTCCCATTTTACTATTAGTTCTACAAAAATATTTTGCCTCATTTATAAACCTCCAAACCTAACCCACTGCCATTTAGTCTATTCCAACTCATAGCGACCCTACAGGACAGAGTAGAACTGGCCCATAAGGTTTCTAAGGCTGCATATCTTTTACTCAAGCAGACTGCCTCATCTTTCTCCCATGGAGTGGCAGCTTGGTTTGTACAATTGACCATTTGGTTAGCAGCCAAATGCTTTAACCACTATGCCATCAGAGCCCTACTACACCTATAATAAGCCATTGCATTTGACTGCTAACCAGGTTGGTGGTTCAAACCCACGAGCTGCTCTGTGGAAAAAACATGGGACAATCTACTTCTGTAAAGAATCAACTCAATGGCAGTGGGTTTAGATTTTTGGTTTTATTATAGCAGGTCTCAAAATTTCAAGCAAGAGACTTTATGGTACAGATAAAATCACAACATGCGTACAACATCGTTTTGCTTCTAAAATAAAGGTGAGCACCAACTGTGCTATTTACATAGGTTGGCTGTTTGATTTTATCAAGGTTTAAAACCACTAAGTCATAAGGTAGTTTGTAAAGCACTATGAGTTTGGCTCTACCTCCCTTTTTCTTACTTATTTTCCATTAGGAAATCCACGACGTATTTTTTCAAGCAGTAGAGATGGGCATCCACAAGGCCTGTGTGGAAATGTATTCTAGGGTGCCTGCAAAAGAGAGTAAGAAAGAAGGGGCTTATAATCAGGTAACACGAATTCTGTACTATTATCAGGTATTGTTGTTGTTGTTGTTAGGTGCTGTCGAGTCGCCTCTGACTCACAGTGACCCTGTGCACAACAGAATGAGACACTGCCTTGGTCCTGCACCAGCCTCACTATCCTTGCTATACCTGAGCCTCTCGTTGCAGCCACTGTGTCAATCCATCTTATTGAGGGCCTTTTCCTTTTTTACTGACCCTCCACTTTACCAAACATGGTATCCTTCTCTAGGGAATGGTCCCTTCTGACAACATGACCAAGGTATTAGGTATTAAGTATTAGGAAATTTATAAGGATTAGGGCCATGCTGCCTACATCTCACCCTGGAAAGATGTTGGATATCAGCCTTGATTGTACTACATAAAAGGTCGTCTCTCTAGAAACTCTATTTCACACTCTACAAATTTTTTAAGCACCCAAAGAGATTAAACCAAAATCAGGAACCATCAAATCACTGACAATCTACTTTCTTTTAATCTATCAGAAACTCCTATCCACAAGTTTTAAGGTAATGCTCAACTAACATTTTCCCGATTCCACTTCAACTGTCCCACTTCCCGTAGGCCACATTTTGCCATGCTTCTTTTACCTCCAGGCTTTGACCTGTATTACTCTGTCTTCTCAGGATATTCCTAACTCCCTACTCTTAATTATGCATCAGAGCTTACCCCCAGAAAACTTCACTAACAACTTAAGTCTGTGCCCCCACAATACTTGGTGTCTACTTCTATCAGATAACGTATCACACAATATGGTAATTACCTATTTACTCCCCCAAATCCTTTCATTTATTTTATCTAATCAAAACAAACCAGGGCTTTGAACCATTTTAGTCATGACTGATGTAGTGAAACTGAGATGGATTGGAACGTGTAAACTGTGGGTGCCTGAAATGATAACCCAACAGGAAGAATGATGGGTTGAAGTCCTGGAATGGGAGACTTGGAAGAGGCATAGTGAGCCCTTCAGGAGTCTGATGCGGGAGACGGGATTATTGCTAGGACTGTGGAGAGCGAGTACATTCAAAGTGGTGTGGTCTGTTGTCATCTTTAAGCAAGGTATTGTTGTTTTGGACTCTGCTGATTGAGAGATTTGGTTGCTATGCAACACACACACCTTGTTTCTAAGAGGGAAATGAAGTTTCTAGCAGGGAGTCACCCTGTAATTTTCCTCCTGCTGGTTATCATTCCAGGCACCCACATTTTGCAAATCCTGGTCTGTCCTGATTTCACTTTGTTGGCCATGACTGAACAAGGAAGAAATAGTTCAAAGTACTGAAACAAAGAGGTAAGGGAGAGGAGGGGAGAAGCAGGATGGAAAAGTGAAGATTCCAATCATAGTTGTCACCTTTTTTCTACTCTGTGTTACTTTGGTTTGACTAGATTATAGTTTTAAGAAAAAGTATTCTCATGGGCTTTAGATATCCCACAAGACAGTAATTTATTAAATGAATCATGGCACACCATGAGGGGCTGTTATTCTTTTGAGGGAGGGGGAGTCAAAATACATGCTTTCAAATAAGCAACAGAGGAGTCAAAGACTTGGGATTCTAGATGCCCCCCCGCCTCTCTCACACACACACACACCCTCACCCACCCAAGTTAATTAGTGCATACAATTAAGATGAAGTAAAAAGAAGGTACCTCCCAATCCTAACTTTCTGAGATTCTGGAGTTCTAAGAAATACCTGAGGAAATAGATTTTAATAAATGTGAATGGTACCAAGGTTTCATTTGAAGCCTACAAAATGATAATTCTCTCTCCTGATCTGACCAGTTTGGAAATCTGCATTCTTCTACTCAGTCCCTTGATTTACAAATTCTTTTACTCATTCAACATTATATTATTTAATCCTCACAATTACCTTATGAGATAGATGTATTACTCTTACTTTTATAGCTGAAATCAACTTATATTATGCAGCCAGAACAGGAGTAACTCAAATGTTTGAATAATCATCCTCTAAATTGTGAATTCCAAGTATATGCAGCATTAACATTCATATAGCATTTTATAGTTTATTAAATGCTTTTTTAGTTTTCTATTCTCATCTCATAAAAAAGGTAACACAGAAAATTCTCCCATTTTTTAGAGAGGGAGAACAATGTGGAACAAAACTCAAAATCATTAAAAAAAAAAAAAAGACCAGGTTGGCTGGTCTGATAGAGCTTGGTAAAATCCCTGAGACTATGGCCTCTAGCTGCCCTTCAGGTCTGGAATTGAACTCACTCCAGTGGCTTCCAGCCAAATAAGAGACAGGCACACAGGCTGAACATTTACATCAGGTAGATACACTACTTGGAATGATCAATCATGGGAGAACGGAAGGGCAATGTTTCCACACGGAGATAGCTGGGGGTGGGGTAGGCAGGAGTGTATAAGAGGGAAGGACACAGGGAAGAGGGAAGTACTGAGAGAAAGGAAGAAGAGAGCTGTTACACTGTGGGGAACTGCAGTCAACGTCATGAGACAAAATGTGTATGAGAAATGAATTTGCCCTGTAAACTTCTATCCAAATCACAATCACAATAAAAATAAAAATAAAAAAATTCTCCCATTTTTAAGAAAAAATACTCTAAAAATTTAACTGGTATACTCAAGGCTAAAGACAACTGGCTACATATCAATTTGGAATACAACAAAGGAAGAGACAGATGATTTTAATTTTTTTTCTTTTAGATTAAATTTGTAATGAATTTAAATCTTGGGACCTGGAGACTAATGATATTTAAATTACCAAGAAAAGATGATTCCTTTATTTCACCTTTCTGTTTCTGAATGATATTGGAAATAAAGATTGATATTTTAAAAGAAAACAAACCAAGGAATGAAAGTAAGCAGCAATGAAATCTAGGTAACTGGTTTACTGCTGTGGTCCAGAATGGTATTTTGGGTTTGTATACAACTAAAAAGTAAGAAATTAGTAAATGGAAATAAAACATTTAGAAATAGTTAAAATTTTGTATTTTTTAAAATTATGTGTCAACTATAGGAAAAAATCCATTGCAATAAAAACAGCATATATGAAAAATCTGTTGTAATACTTTCAATGATAAAAATAAAAGCTCAGAGAAACTGTATTAAAAAAAAATTAACTTTCAAAGTTTATAAGATCTTTGAAAAGCCTCCATAGGTTTTTTCTTCTTTTCACCTAACATAAAAAAGAATTTTAAAATGCTTTTTAAAAGGTCTATTATAAAAAAAAGAAAAAAGAGGTAGAGAAAAAGAGAAAGACCTCAGAAAAGTAGAACAGATAATGGACAAAGATTAAAATCTCAGGTGAAAATCTAGGACAATATAAATCATCAGTATCTTTGGGTTGTTATTATAGATTTGTTTTAAAAAGAGTAAGTTATAGAATTTAGGATTTGAATTTGTAATGTTTAAAATTTTAAGGGTTTAAATAAAGAATTTTTTTTTAATCTTAAAAATGGGAATAACTACTTATTTTTAGAGCAAGAAACAAAAACAATATGTCAAATAATTATAACAATCATTAATAATTATTTATTAATAACAGTATTATTTTAGGGTAAATAAGGACTGTATATATGAAATAGCTATTGTGAAAGATCCAAGGACATTTTAACCACAAAGGTCAGTTGGCTTTCAAAATATCTTCATAAAAGTACTTAGCCTGTCTGCATAATGGAATGTATGTCTAAATCTGTTCTCAATGTGCCAGATACAGCCTTGGCTTTGACAGTCTTTATAACCAACCACACAAGAACATCCCAGTCTGCATACTGTATTCCCAGAGTTATAGTGAAGACTTCATTCTGAGCTCCTTGATGAAGCTGTACTTACATTCAGGCATTAACGCTGTGGTCTCATTTCCCTCTGTGAGTTCAGAATCAAAAAACACTATTCACGTTACCGATTTAATCTTATCCAATGTTCTCCCCAAATTCTTTAATCTACCTCCTCTCCAAAATACCTGTTTGAATGCCAAAGATCCTTTAACTTACAACACCTATGCAGCTATGGGTGAAGTGAGGTAGGTGCAAGGGCCCCACTGTGCTCTAGAGAGTCAACTATCCTATTTCTCACTTTCTTCCACCTTCATTTTGGTATCTAGCTAGGTCTTTGGTCTCTAGATAGGATCTCCCTATGTTTGGGGTATGCTTTTCCAGGGATCAGCTGGAATCTACTTCCTCTAGGAATCCTCCCTTCCCTATCCACATTAAATCATAATAAAACAAATGGGTCCTGGAATACTATGGGAAAAGATGGTACAGATTATGTATGACTTGAAGACAATGGGTTTGGTTTGGCTTTTATCCTTGTTTTTTTCCAAATGTACACAATGTAGTCTGAAGAGGAAGAGACAATTCTTCTGCAAAATGATTTTTGAAAGTTAATACTTAGGGTTCCACCACAACAAGCATGCATTCTACATTTACTGTGAGCCTATTAAGGTAATAGGCATTGTGCTAGATAACAAGATGAGTAAGAAAGACCTGATCTTTGACACAACATAGCTTATAATCTACCAAGGGAAGCAATTTCCTTTCAAAGCAACTCAAAAAGAAAATTTCCTGCTCACATTTCCCCCACCAAATCCCAAATAAGTGGAGAGCACAACTATTTTACTTTATAGTAGATGCTCACAAAAAAAGCAAAGTAAAGCAAAGTAAGGTTAAAAGCTGAGTTTTATTATACATAAGGTCTCTATGAGTCAGAGCTGACTGGACAGCACCCAACAACAAGGTGAAGGTTATAGTTAGTCAGAAAATCCAGAAACAACTCTTTCTCTAATGACTGAGACCAAAAGACAGGGTATAGCCTATTCTGATTTTATTTCATTTTTAAGACTCACTGGATGGCTGATCCGCCTTGCTGGTCTACAGCAGGTGGTTATTTTTCTTTTTAATTTTTGAAAAATAAGACTTCACTTTTTAGAGCACTTTTAGGTTTACAGAAAAAATGGCACAGAAAATACAGAATTATCCCTAACACTCACACTGTTTCTCTGATTAACATTTTGCATTCCTGTGGTACATTTGTTACAACTGATGAATCAGTATCAATGCATTATTATAAACTAAGTTCACAGTTTAGGGTTTATTCTTTGTATGTTTTGTCCTATGAGTTTTGACAAATGCTTAATGTCATATGTCAACCATTACAATATCACACAGAATACCACAGAGACCTGGAAAAACCAAATGAAACAGATACAAATAATAATTCTGGAACTTTGAGCATGAAATGAAAGGATAAAGAATTAGATTGAGCACTGATTAGAATGGGAGACAGAGTGAGGACAGTGATTGGGGCTGAGAGAAGAAGCTGGGGCTTGGTGAAGCACGGCTATTTTGAGACACAGAAGGCACCATACAAGGCAAGGAGAAACCAACTTCATGGATTCCACAGTGGGACAGAGACTCAGTGTGGACAGATCTGGAGGGAATTAAGGTGAGCAGAATATGTGCTAGATCTGGGAGAGGAAAGTGCAGGGAAATGAGTGAGATTTCCAGTAGTACAGGTGACCAAAGAGTGAGGAGGAAGCCAGTGAAGGGGGAGGAAATAACTCACCACTAGTGAACATTAGTTCTTTGGGTTGATGGACCATATGAGGGGGAAGGCCTGTAGAATGGTGGATAGAAACAGACCTTGGGTGGCTTCCCCACTTGACTGAGTCTGAGAGGAGCTGGATAATTGGCCATGTGTGCACAGATGGGCACTAGACCCATGCCAGTAAATTATGATGAGCAAGGTGCTTTCTCTGCTCTACCAAACACACCTTCCTGGTGATTGGGGTGAGCCCTCTTTCCACCTCCACCAACCTAAGTGGATAGGTGGTAGGTATAACCCCTTGGCTGCCCCCACCTGCCTGGTTCCTTGACCACCCCATAGCAGCCCAGCCACCCATCCCCCACAAGCAGAAAAAATCAATGCCTGTGGCTCTGTGTTCCTGTGCCTATGCCACTGACTGGTATTGCTCCCAATGAATGCAAGATGTGTGACACTGTGGCCTCCTCTGTCCAAGGCACTCAAGCACCTGAGGCTCTTTTTACCTCTGTAGGCAAAAGCTACCACAGGTTGCATCACAGCTGCCTGATGCTATCACTGCCAGGTGACCATAACTGCACAAGCCCCTTTTCATTTTTTTACTTTTTCTTCATTTTCATTTGTTTACTTCTATTTCCTCTTTTATTTTTACTAATTATTCCTCTCATCTACCACCCCCCCTTTTTTATTTTTTAATGTTTTCTTTTTTTTTCCCTTGCCCCATCCAGTGGGAGACAGACATTAATTCCCTAATAGTCAGCCATATATATTATACTCACCATTTACCACCTCACCCAATGGGCAAGTGCCACCACCTGCTCCTGAACCACTGAATCAACAACAGATGGTGGACAACAGCTCCTCATCCTACCTGCAGCTCCACTTCATGACCAACAGAGACTGCACCTATATTCTCATCAGTTATGCCACCCACCCAGAGACAGGTAGGTAGTGTCCCAGTGCTGCCAAACTAGTAACCAAAGAAACACACCTGTTCCACCCATCCAGACATATAGAAACAAAGCAAAGAAGAGAGAAAAAAAAATCAAGGTGAAACAAACCAACATATAAACAACAAATAAAACATCAACTTCAAAATGTCTTGGAGACAATAAGCAACTTCAATTCAAAAAAAGAAACAGGATAAGATAGTGAGATAGTGCAAGCAAATGACCAAAATAAAGAACTAGGAAACCTCGTTGAGGCAGAACAGGTAATAGAGCTACGTGATAAGGAATTGAACAAAATCAAAGAAAAGACAGACAATACCCTAGAATAATTCAGGACAACAATAGAAGAGTAAAATGACAAATAAACAGACAATTAGAAATTAATTGCAATTGGTAAGCCAGAAGATTAACAATAAAATTATATATAGAGATAACACATTGAAAGGACAAAAAGTAGAATCAAAGCAACTGAAGAATGGATTAGCCAACTAGAAGACAAATTCCTTGATACCAGTTTTTTTGGGGATGAGGAAAAGTTAAAAAAAAAAAAAAGAAAAAATTGAAGAAAGCCTAAGAATTACGTGGAATAACATCCAGAGAAATAATCTACGTGTGATTTGAATCTCAGAACAGATGTCAGCAAAAATTAATTAATTAATTAAAAAAAAATGTCAAAGACTTGCTAGCAGAAAACTTCTCTAATATCATGAAATATGAAAAGATATCCATCCAAGAAGCTCAATGAGGTCCATACAGGATAGACCCCAAAAGGGAGTCACCAAGACATATCATAATAAAATGTGCTGAAGACAAAGACAAAAAAAGAATCTTCAGGGCAGCTCAGGAGTAATGAACTGTTATCTACAAAGGGCAACCAATAAAACTAAGCTCTAATTTCTCAAAAGAGACCAGGCAGGCAAGAAGGCAATGGAATGATACACATAAGATCTTCAAAGAAAAAAAAATCACCAACTGTTTTGGTTATCTAGTACCACTCTTAACAGATATAGATCACAGGTAGATGGCGTTAACAAAACAGGGATTTATTCTCTTACAGTTTAGGCTGCTAGAAGTCTGAGTTCAAATTGCCAGCTCTAGGGGTTGGGTAAAGGCCCCTCAACCTCGGGCTTCAGCTCTGCCTCTTGCTCTCAGACCACTGAAGCTGAAGGCTTTTCTTAACTCTGGAAGCTGCTGGCTGCTGAGGCTGACAAACCCAAAGTTGACAAGTAAAATGGCACAGTCCAAAGATTATCAAGCAACACAGCAGGCCACTAGTTCAAGTTGAGAAACAGTCCCAAGATCAGCAGACAACATGGCAGGCTGCTGAATGAAGACTTGGCTAAATGTAGGGTCCAAGCATGCCAAATAGCTCAGAGACCTTTCTCAAGGCTTCTTCTTATACACTGCAGGCAGACCACTTCCCTAAGGCAGTTACTCAGCTACTCACAGCAGATTCCACTAGGGAGTTGATTACTAGTCTCATCATGGGAAATCACTACATCCAGCTACCCAGGCACTCAAAACCAGGCCCAGCCACGTTGACACATAACCTTAATTACCATACCAACCAAGAATTATATACCCAGCAAAATTGTTCCTCAAATATGATGGTGAAATTAGGACATTTTCAGAAAAATAAAAATTAAGGGAATTTATAAAAACCAGACCAACTTTACAAGAAATGTTAAAGGGAATCCTTTGGGCTGAAAACCAACAATGGATGACAACAACCTAACCTTAAGACACATGACAACATCACGCAGAAGCCAACCCAGAAAAAGAATTCTCAAAATTAAAATAAGCTTACAAGACTAAATATGATAACCAGAGGTATCAATCTGTAAACAATAACAACTACAAAGCAAAAAGAAGGACTGAACGGTATAATTATAGAACTTCCAAATGGAGATTAAGTCACAATGATAGCAATA
>NW_006921957.1:2971015-2972925 GCF_000298275.1 Orycteropus afer afer
TCTGCATATCTCAGGTTGTTAATGATTCTTCCTCCAATCCTGATACCACTTATCTTCAAACTTAGGAAGATGAAATTGAACTAGAGGGTAGCCACAAAGAAAATTAATGTGCCTTCTGACTGAAACAAGAAAATCACAAGGACTCAGTAAGAACAAAAATCAACAACAGTGAAGAAAATGAAAACAAAGTAAACTCAGCACAGAAAAATATTCGGAACAAAGAAACCATTAGCACAATAATAAAAAAAAAAACACGAAATAACAGCACCAAATTCATATCTATTATCAATTACACTGAATGCGAATGGATTAAGTTCATCAATCTAGAAAAAGAGAGTGGTAGAATAGATAAGAAAATAGGATTTTTCAATATGCTGCCTACAAGAGATTCATCTTAGACACAAAAATAAAAATAGATTAAAAACCAAAGGCTGGGGGAAAAAAAAAGCTAATGGCGACCAAAAGCAAACAGGCAGGGCAGTATTAATGTCTATAAAATAGACTTCAAGGCAGAAACCAGCATAAGGGAAAAGGAAGGACATGATATAATGATGAAAGGTTAATCCAGCAAGAGGACATAACCCTAACAAATACCTATGCACCCAATGAAAGAGCCCCCAAATACACAATGCAGACATTAACCGAATTGGAAAGAGAAATAGGTAATTCCACTATAGCAGGAAACTTTGAAACCACTTTTGATGAAGGATAAATCACAAAAGAAACTCAACAAAAATACAGAAGATCTTAACAGCACACTCAACCAACTGGACCTCATAGAGATATACAGAACACTCCACCCAAACAAAATACAACACACATTCTTTTTCAGTGCACATGGATTGTTCTCCAGAATAGACCATATATTAGGCCACAAAGGAAGTCTCAATAAATTTAAGAACACTGACATACTACAAAGCATCTTCTTGGACAACAATGCTACAAAATTAGAAATCAGTAAGAAGAAGATCAGGGTGGGGAGGAATACGTAAATACATGGCGACTGAATAATGCTACTCAAAATCTGCTGTGTAACAGAAGAAATAAAATGTGAAATAAAAAATTCCTAGAAACAATGAGAATGAATATACAATATACCAAAACCTTTGGGATACAGTGAAAGAAGTACTCAGAGGTCAATTTATAGCAATAAATTAACACATCAACAAAGAAGAACCAAAATCAATATCTTAACCCAACAACTTAAAAACTTAAAAAAAGAGCAATAAAAAAATCTACAGTTTCCTGAAGAAGGGAAGTAATAAAAATTAGAGCAGAAATAAGTGAAACAGAAAACAGAAAAACAATAGAAAAAATCACGAAGACTAGAAGTTGGTTCTTTATAAAGATTTACAAGATTGACAAACCTCTGGCAAATGTAACTAAAGAAAAGAAAGAAGATACAAATAACACAGACAAGAAATATAATTGGTCAAAGTCACATCAGAACCAATGGACAAATTTCTGGAAACAAAGAAACTACCTAACGTAACACAGCCAGAGGTAGAAAATTTGAACAAGCCCATAACAATAGGAGAAATTGAATAGGTCATTAAAAAAACTCCCCAAAAAGAAGTCCTGGCTCAAGAGAGTTTCACTGGAGAATTCCACCAAACATTCAGAGAAGAGTGGAGATCAATCTTCCTCAAACTATTCCAGAACACAGAAAAGGATGGAGTACTCCCAAATTCATTTTATAAAGCAAGCATAATCCTGATACCAAAACCAGGCAAATATAACACTAAAAAAAGAAAATTACAGACCAATATCCTTCATGAACATAGATAAAAAAAAAATTTTCAACAAAATCCTAGCCAACAGAATCCAACACTATAGCAAAAAACAAATACATCATGACCAGGGATTTATACCAGGTATCTAAGGATATGGGTGGTTTTTTTTTTTTTTTT
>NW_006921957.1:2974960-2989657 GCF_000298275.1 Orycteropus afer afer
CTACTTTGCATAGTGGTTTTACCATTTTACAGTCCCACCAGCAGTGTAGGAGAGTCCCAATCTCTCCGTATCCTCTCCAGCATTTGTTATTTCCTGTGTTGTTGAACTTTGCTACTAGTGCTGGGGCAAGATGATATCTCGTTGTTTTGATTTGCATCTCTCTAATGACTAATGATTGTGAGCATTTCTTCATATGTTTGTTGGCCACGTGAATATCCTCCTTCGTGAAGTGTCTATTCATGTCTTCCGCCCATTTTTTAACTGGATCATTTGTCCTTTTGTTATTGAGGTGTTGGAGTTTTCTATAAATTCTAGAGATAAGTCCCCTGTCAGATATGTCATTGCCAAATATTCTTTCCCAATCTTCTGACTCTTTTGGAGAAGTCTTTGGAAGCACATAAAAATTTAATTTTTAGAAGGTCCCATTCACCTAGTTTCTCTTCTGCTGTGTGTGTATTTTGGGTTATGCTTGATAGTCTATTTATGCCATGTATTAGGGTCCCTAAATTTGCCCTGGGAGCTCTGGTAGCATAGTGCTTAAGGCACTTGACTGCTAACCAGAAGGCTGGCGGTTCTAACCCACCAGCCACTCCTCGGAAGGAAGGTTGGGCAATCTACTTCCATAGTGATATTGCCTTGGCAACCCAAGGAGGGGTCGCTATGAGTTGGGTCCGACTCGATGGCACATAACAACAACAACAAATTTGCTCTTAGCTTTTTCTTGAGGAACGCTATAGTTTTAGGTTTCACATTTAAGTCTTTGATCCATCTAGAGTTAGTTTTTGTGTATGGTGTGAGGTACAGATCTTGTTTCATTTTTCTGCAAATGGATATTGAGTTTTGCCAACACCATTTATTAAACAAACATTCTCTTCCCCATTTAATGATTTAGGCTCTTTGTCAAAGATCAGCTGACCATAGGTCGATGGATCTATTTCTGAGTTCCTTTTTTTTATGCAAGGATGGTTCAACATTAGAAAAACAATCAATATAATCCACTACATAAGAAAAGCAAAGAAAAAGAACCACATAATCATATCAATTGATGCAAAAGGCATCTGATAGAATCCAACACCCATTCCTTAAAAAAAAAAAAACCCAAAAAACTCTGAGCAAAATATGAATAGAGGGAAATTTCTCAATATAACTAAGGGCACATACACAGAACCAATGGTCAACATTATTCTACTCTGAGGGAGAACAGTCAATTCTGCTTAGGATAGGCAGGTTCAGAAACAGTTTCATAGAGAAGTAATGTTTGAGCTGAGTCTTGAAAGAAGAATAGGTATTTATCCAATGTGAAAAGGGTAACCTTGGTTGAAGGAGTGTCAGGAATAGAATAAACAAAAGGAGAGAAGCATTTGAAGGAATGCGTAAGTCTGGAATAGAATTAAGAGACTAGAAATAAACTCACACATCTATGGTCAACTGATTTTTTGACAAAGGTGCTAAGTCCATTCAATGGGGGAAAGAAGAGTCTCTTCAAAAGATGGTGCTGGGAAAACTGGATTTCTGCACACAGAAAAATGAAACCGGTGCCATACCTCACACCATTCACAAAAGCAAATTAAAAATGGATTAAGGACCTAAATGTGCAAACTGAAACCATGAAATTCTTAGGAAAACAAGCAGGTATAACACTGTCAGGCTTTGCTTCAACAATGAATTATCTAATATAGTAACAAAAGCACAAACAGTAAAGAGGCAAAATAAATAAACAGGACCTCATAAAAATTAAAAACTTTTGTTTATCAAAAGACTTTAGCTAAAAAGAGAAAAGACAAGCCACTGACTGGAAGAATACCTTCGGAAATCATAAAACTGAAAACAATTTACTAATCAAATTATACATAAAACTTTGAAAATTTAGCAACAAAAAGACAAACAATCCAATCATAAAATGGCCAAAGGATTTGGATAGATATTTCAAAGAGGGCATTCAGGTGGCCACCAAACACATGAAAAGACTCAGCATCATTCGCCATCAGAGAGGTGCAAATCAAAACCACAATGAGATATTATTTCCCTCTTATAAGGATGGCTAAGATAAAAAACAAAACAAAACAACCCAGAAAATAACAAACATTGGCGAGAATGTGGGAAACTGTGGCAGTTCCTCAAAAAACTTAAAACTAGAACTACCTTATGACCCAGCAATTCCACTCCTAGGTATACACCCGAAAGACTTGAAAGACGTGATGACACTCAGAAAGAGACTTAGACACCAGTGTCCATTATGGCAAAATAAACAATAGCCAAAAATGAAAAACAACTTAAATGCCCATCAACAGATGAACAGATAAACAAAATGTGGTATAGTTACAATGGAATACTACTTAGTCAGCAGGATAAATGAAATACTGATACATACTATTATATACATGGAGCTTAAAGACATTATTCTGAATGAAATAAGTCAATCACAAAAGGATAAATACTGTATGATCTTACTTACATAAAAAGATGAGAAAAGCAAATGTATAGAGACCAAAGTTTATTACTGGTTGCCATGGGCAGGAGGAAGGGAAAAGGAGGTTAATGGTGCTGGAAAAATTGCACTGATTAAGCAGAGGTTCGCACAGCCAATTATTGTGATTCCTTACAATTACAATAAGTTGCATACCTGTAAAAAGCTGAATAGGCAAAAGTTGTGTGACAGATATAATTACAACAATAACAATAAGAAAGAGTAGCTGCTGAGGCTGCTTATGCACAACCAAGCATTTGGTTCCTTGGTTTGAAGGTTTAGGCTCATGATTTCCTGGGACATCCCTGTTAATTGGCCTAATAATGTGTTTAGTGCTTCTGTTCTACTTTCTAGTTTATTTCATAGTGTCTGGGATCTTAAAACCTTGCAAGTGGCCATCTAAGCCACAACAATTGGTGTCTATTCACTAGGAGCAACTGAGGAAGGAGAGGAAGGAATAGGAGGTGGATATAGAGCATGTGGCTAATTGCCTCCATGTACAACTGCTTCCTTTGCCATGAGAACAGAACTCGATGGTATGTGGCTACCATTACTGAATGTTTTGATCAAAGACTATAGAGGAATCCTGATCAAAAGGGGGAAAATGCAAAACAAAATTACAGATTCTCATGGATTCTAGATTTTCTGGAGCCATGGAGGGTGGCTCCAGAAACTACTGCCCTGAGATAATCTTTAAACCATAAACCAAAAATTGTCCCTGAAGTCTTCCTAAAACTTAACAAAAGTTTAACTTAACTAGTAAAAAAGGTCTCCCTTAAGCACTGTGCTCTATTAAAAACTGTCTATATGGGATCATACTGAAAACAGCAACTCAAAATATTAGACAGGAATCTTAGGGGGAGTGAATTTATTTAATAAGGGAGGAACAACTCAGATAAGGAAGAAGGAGACTGAGAATGGTTGCACAACTTGAAGAATGTAATCAATAAATCAATGCCACAAAATTCTACATGCAGAAACCATCGAACTGGTGTATGTTCTGCTATGTATATTCTCAACAACAAAATAAATAATATTTAGAAAGATTAAAAATAATTAAAAAAAAAAAAGAACACAGAAGTCAGAGAACTGTAAGCAACTCTACATAGCTATATGCTGAAGTGTTGGGTATGGGGTTTTGTTAAGGAAATGGTGAGATTACAAGGTTGGAGAGGTAAGCATGGTAAGATGACTGAGGCCCTTAGGAATTTGCACTTTTATACTATAAGCCATGTGTTTATAGGTTTAAAGAAAGAGCTAGTAGAAAGCAACACTGAAAGTTCCAGAGAGTGTTAGAAAAACTGATGGAGCAAAGTTTCAGGGGAAACAGAGAGAAATGGTGTAACAGTCATAAGTGAAGACATAGTTCCAAGTAAAAGGAGGACCATTTCTTTCACTAAGGCTAGATGAAAGAAGTAGTGAAGGTGGGCCTGGTAAAGATATGTTAGTCAGGATTTTCTTGGGGGGGGGGGGAAGCCTTCTTTTTGGAGACAGGAAAATGGTGATGATTGAGAATAGCTGCTGCAAAGACTGGAAAGTTGGCCCAGGCCCAAGACAGGTGTAAGAATTCAGAGTGGTTCTGAGGACTCAGCTAAGACTGGAACCATGACTTTATAGTAGTTTCAATTTACATCTCTGTATAATGTTGTTGTTGTTGTTATGTGCCGTCGAGTCAGACCAACCCATAGGGACCCCTCCTTGGGTTTCCAAGGCAGTATCACTACGGAAGTACATTGCCCCATCTGCCTTCCGAGGAGCAGCTGGTTGGTTTGAACCGCCAGCCTTCTGGTTAGCAGTCAAGTGCCTTAGCCACTATGCTACCAGAGCTCCCTCTCTGTATAATATTTCCCCTGAAACCTGTAGTGGAATAGATGTAAGAGCAAACAAAGTACATGTTAGACTAATCCAAAGGTGAGAGTTACAAGGACAATGGATGGGGACCTGGAGGGAAATGACTGAAGTCATAGGGTCTGGATTGGATGAAGAAAGAAGTAAAGGGCTGAGGAGAGGAAATGAGAAAAAGAAAGGAGGACAGAGGAAGAGGGTGAGGAAAAGAAGAAGAGGGAGAGAGAAAGAGAAAGGAGAGGAAAAGAGAGGAACATTGAGGGACTACAGAGATATATAATGAGGTTGAAACAAATAAAGCAGGATACAGGGTAAAGATGTCAAATTAAACACACCCATCAATCCATGTTCCTTTTGAAACTGCATCACAGTGACATTAAAAGCATCTAAATTAAAGGGATTAGTTTTTAAAAGGCATAAAACCACAAAGACAAAGAACTAAAGACAATACAACAAAATTTTAGAAGGATAGTAGTAACAGATGTAGTATATCTGAGAAAACAGAATCCAAGGCCAGCCATAGGGAAAGCAGAGAAGCACCCTGATTTGCAGAGCAGCAAGTCTTGAAATGACCATGAATCAGTAGCACACCTTACAGCCACCAGGGCAAGAGATTCAAAGATTCTTCTCTGATGTTTGCAGCTAGTCCACACACACAAAAAAAAAAACCCTAAAGATACTGAGGTTGAGGATTCTCTTACAAAATACCTTAGTCATATCACTTTACAGAAGAGAAAGCTAAAAGTCTAAAAGAATAAGAATAAAAGTCTCAGTGCCTAGCTGGACAAATACCTTAGGAAACATTTTTAATGCTACCTTTCACAAAGTCCTTTGGGGCACCCCTCCAAGAAGCAAATTAGGGAAGTATGTTAGGAATTAGGGCAGGTTGGTAACAGTGGGGTGCTAATTTAGGGAAGTAGCATTCCAAGACTTCACATGTGGTTGTTGGGTGCTGTTCTGGTTACTTAGAATATACCACAAATGGGATGGCCTTAACAAACGGAGTTTATTCTTACAATTTGGAGGCTTTAAATCCAAGTTCAAAGTGCCAGGCTCTAGGGACTGTGTGAAAGCCCTCAACCTTGGGCGTCAGCTTTGCCTCTTCCTCCTGGCCCCGCTGAACCTAGAGGCATCTCTTCACTCAGGCAGCTACTGGCTGCTGAGGCTAACAAGCCCAAGGTTGACAAATAAAATGGCACAGTCCTGATGTTACCAAACCACATGGCATGCCATTAATTTGAGTCCGTTGAAAGTCCCAAGGTTGGGAGAGCATGGCAGGCTGCTGAATGACACACAGCAGGGTTCAAGCGTGCCATGAGCTGGAGACCATTCCCAAAGTTGTTTGTTATGTAAGGGAAGCAGACAACATACCCAAAGCTGCTCCAATAGATTCTGCCATGGAGTTAATTACCAATCTCACCATGGGGAATAACTACATTCAGCTGCCCACCCACTCAACCAGGCCCAGCAAAGCTGACACAAAAACATAACCACCACAGGTGCTACTGAATCAGTCCTGACTCATAGCACCCCATGTACAACAAAACAAAACACTGCCGGGTCCTATGTCATCCTCACAATTGTTGCTATGTTTGAACTCATTGTTGAAGCTACTGTCTCATTCCATCGCATTGAGGGTCTTGCTCTTTTCACTGACCCTCTACTTTACCAAGCATAAAGTCCTTCTCCAGGTACTGGTTCCTCCTGGCAACATGTCCAAAGTGCATGAGCTGAAATCTCACTGTCCTTGCTTCTAAGGAGCACTCTGGCTGTATTTTGTCCAAGACAGATTTGTTTGTTCTTCTGACAGTCCGTGTTATGTTTAATACATTTGGAGCTCTGGTGGTATAGTGGGTAAGGATTTGGCTGTTAAGCAGAAGGCTGGTGGTTCAAACCCACCAGCTGCTCCATAGAAGGAAGATGAAGCAATCTACATCTGTAAAGATTTTGCAGCCTTGAAACCCAATGGGAGTCACGATGAGTCAGAATCAACTCGATGGCAGTGGATTTTTTTTTTTTTTTCTTTTTTTTGCTAACATCGTAATTCAAATGTATCAATTCTTCTTTGGTCTTCCTTATTCATTGTCCAGAAGCTCTGGTGGTGTAGTGCCTAAGGCATTTGACTGCTAACCAGAAGGCTGGTGGTTCAAACCCACCAGCCATTCCTCAGAAGGAAGGTTGGGCAATCTATTTCTGTAGTGATACCACCTTGGAAACCCAAGGAGGGGTCACTATGAGTCAGATCTGACTGGATGGCAGTACGTCGTTGCATTGTTGTTGCATATTCACTGTCTAGCCTTTGCATGCATGTGAGGCAGTTGAAAATACCATGGTGGGGGTCAGGCACTAAGAGTCCTCAATGTGACATCTTTGCTTTTTAACACTTTAAAGAGGTCTTCTGCGGCAGATTTGCCCAATGCAATATCCCAATTGATTTCTTGATTGCTGCTTCCATTGGTGTTGATTGTGGATCACTTGACAACTTCAGCATTTTCTCAATTTATCACGATACTGCTTACTGGTCCAACTGTGAAGACTTTCTTTATGTTAAGGTGTAATCCATACTGAAGGCTATAATATTTGATCTTCATCAGTAAGTGCCTCATGTCCTATTCGTTTTTGGTAAGCAAAGTTATGTTATCTGCGTACCATAGGTTGTTAATAAGTCTTCCTTCAATCCTAACACCACATTCTTTTTCATATAGTCCACTTGCTAGGATTATTTGCTCAATATATAATTGAATAAGAATGGTGAAAAGCTGCAACCCTGATACACACTTTTCCTGATTTTGAACCATGCAGTAAACCTCTGTTCTGTTCACATGATTGCCTCTTGGTCCATGTACAGGTTCCACATGAGCACAATTAAGTGTTCTGGAATTCCCATTCTTCACAACATTATCTATAATTTGTTATGATCCACAGAGTTGAGTGCCTTTGCATAGTGAATAAAACACAAGTAAATATCTTTCTAGTACTCTCTGCTTTCAGCCAAGATCCATCTGATATCAACAATGATATCTGTCCTTCCATGTCCTCTTCTGAATCTGGCTTAAATTTCTGGCAGTTCTCTGTTGATGTACTGCTGCAACCATTTTTGAACTAACTTCTGTGCCATGCCATACCTCTTCAAATTGTCATTCCTGGCATAGTAGATCATATGGTTGTCTGATTCAAAATGGCCAAAACTGGTCCATTTTAGCTCACTAATGCCTAGGATAGGAGCTCTGGTAGCATAGTGCCTAAGGCACTTGACTGCTAACCAGAAGGCTAGCAGTTCAAACCCACCAGCCACTCCTCGGAAGGAAGGTTTGGCAATCTACTTCCACAGTAATACCGCCTCAGAAACCTAAGGAGGGGTTGTTATGAGTCGAGTCTGACTCAATGGCACACAACAACAACAACAACAACGCCTAGGATATCAATCTTTATGCGTTCCATTTCATTTTTGACAACTTCCATTTTCCCTAGATTCATACTTTGTACATTCCATGTTCCGATTATTAATGGATGTTTGCAGCTGTTTCTCTTCAATTTGAATCATGCCACATCAGCAAATGGAGGTTCCGAAAGCTTTACTTCATCCGTATCATTAAGGTTGGTTCTACTCTGAGGAGGCAGCTCTTTCCCAGTCATATTTTCAGTGCCTTCTGACCTAAGGGGCTTGTCTTCCTGCACTGTATTAGACACTGTTTCTGAGCTATTCATAAAGTTGCCTAGTAATGTATCAGACAGTGTTTCTCTGCTATTCATAAGGTTTTCCCTGGCCAATTCTTTGAGAAGTGGATGGCCAATTCCTTCTTCCTAGTCTGTTTCAGTCTGTAAGCTGTGTTGAAACCTGTACGCCATGTGCAACCCTGCTGGCATTTGAAACACAGGTGGCACAGCCTCAAGCCTCACAGCAACATGCAAGCCACCACAGTACAACAAACTGACAGACAAATTTGTCTCCCTTAGCTGTTCGAAACCTCTCTCCCTCCCTTTACCTGGATCCTGTGGCTCTTCCCTGCTTCCTGCCTCTAGGGGTGGGGCCTGTCTCCCTCCCCTTACCCAGACCCTTCAGCTCTGTCTCATCTCTGGCTTTTACCCTGCTTCCTGCCTCTTGGGGTGAGGACTTGTTTCCCTTCCCTTCCCTTCCCTATTTTTGATAAGATCTCTAAATTCCAGTGGTATATACTTAAGGTTGTACTCTGGCTCTTCTGGACTTGTAATTTTCTTTAGTTTCAACTTGGACTTGCACATGAACAAGTGGTGGTCTGTTCTGCAGTCGCCTCCTAGCCTTGTTCTGACTGGTAAGACTGAGTTTCTGCATCATCTCTTTCCACAGATGTAGTCCTGTATATTCCATTTACTGAGGACTATATGTATAGTTGCTATTTATGTTGTTGAAAAAAGATATTTTTAATGAATAGATCATTGGTCTTGGAAAACTCTATCATATGATCTCCTATGTAGTTCTTATCACCAAGGTTTTATCTTCCAACTACTGATCCTTCTTGTTTTCAACTTTTGTGTTCCAATCATCAGCGATTTCAAAGCATGTGATTGCACATTTGATCAATTTTTGATAGTAGAAGATGGTAAAAATGTTCAGTTTGTTCATCTTTGACATTAGTGGTTGGTGTGTAAATTTGAATATTAGTCACATTAACCGATTTTCCTTGTAGGCATATAGATATCCTATCACTGACAATGCTGTAATTCAGAATAGATCTTGAATGTTCTTTTTGACAATGAATGTGATGCTGTTCCTCTTCAATTTGTCATTCCCAGAATAGCAGACCATATGATTGTCCGAATCAAAATGGCCCATATCAGTCCATTTCAGATTAAAAATGCCCCAAGGGTTATCTATCTTAAAGTGTTTCATTTCATTTTTGACAGTTTCCAATTTTCCCAAATTCATACTTCATACATTCCATGTTCCAATCATTAATGAATTTTGCAGCTGTTTTCTTCTAAATTTGAGTTATGCCACATCAACAAATGAAGGTCCTGAAAGCTTTACTCCATCCATGTGATGAAGGTGACTCTACTTTGAGGAGGTAGCTCTACCCCAGTTGTATTCTGAGTGCCTATCAAGCTGAGGGGCTCATCTTCTGGCACTCTATCAGTGTGGTGCAGTGAATTACTACTTAGTATGGCCCTTATAGCCATAGTCCTCCATTTTGTGATGTGTTTTAAATCCTAGCTTCCATGCCTATGGTTATGGTTTCATTTTGGAGTGAGTTATTTATTATGTTAATGAGGCAAGATTAGGGTGGGATGCATCTTGAGTCACCACCTTACTAGAGGGTGTGACTCAAGTTACCACTCTTACCCCAGTCACCACCCTTCACACCCTTTACCACCTTCCTCAAGTAAGGAGAATTTCCTTGAGGGTATGGTCTGCATCCAATGTAAATGAATGCTCTGGCAAAGTTCTCTCTGTTGCTCTGAATTTTGCATCTAGCACATCATCATCTGACCTCTGGTTCTTGGGACTTGAGCCAGTAGCCTATCATCTGACCTGGTTTGCTGGCTTCTGAAGCTTTGTGAGCCAACAATCTGTTGTCTCAACTGCTGGTTTGGCTTTGTCAGCCCCTGTAACCATGTGAGTTGGGAAAGGCCTCCAGACTGATGTCTGACCCATGGATTTGGGAATTGCCAGCCTCCACAATGCATGAGCCTTTTCTTTGATGGTTCATGAGTTCTGTGAGATGTTGTAGTGAATTAAGGAACCTAAAGACAGGAGGAAGAGTATTGAGGGGAGGAGCAATAGTTGATGTTAGAGATGATGAAGCAATTTGGAAAAGCTGGGTATCTGTGACATCTTTAACCTCTGTTTCATAGGAACCAGCATTGTGCTGATCCTTCTAAAAGATTACTCATGCAGACAGTCTTCCACTGCTATTCACAAAATTTCCACTGTTCATTTTTTTAGAAGTAGGTCACTAGGTCCTTCCTCCTAGTCTGTCTTAGTTTGGAAGCTCCACTGAAACACGTCCAGCATGGGTGACCCTGCTAGTAACTGAAATACTGGTGGCATAGCTTCCAGAATCACAGCAACATGCAAGCCACCACAATATGACAAAGAACTTTCCATATCATCAATGAAATAATCAAGAGTATAAATTCATTTCTTACCACCACTAGAAATAAAGATCTGACCATAATCTCTGAGGATGATTTAAGTCCTTGTCTCCACAAATATAAATGTCTAAATATTTATATAAATAAAATGAACATCTTATTCCATTTTTTAAAATTTCCTTTAGAAGCTTGTTTAATATTTTTATTACCCTTTCAGAAAAAATCCTTATTCAAAAGAAAGCAATATAACATTGGGGGAAAGTTACATGATTTTCTTATTAAATATTTGGCACAAAGACCTTTTACTTATGAATTATGAAAAACACATGCCTATCAGAAATAACACAAAAATTTTAGAGTTGGAAGAATTTCTTAAAGAACAACTAAGCCAATCCCTTTTTTTTTCAGCTGGAGAAACTGAGGCTTAGAGAAGCAAACAGATTTGCTCAAGCTTACAAGGCTGATTTGTAGTAGTCTCAATGCTTGAACCCAAATTCTCTGGACTTGAATTCTTTCTACCAGCAATACTCTTTCCATTATAGTAAAAAATGCATTAATTAGTCTTGAGTATATTCGTTCTACTACCATAAAAGGCTAAAAGTTTAACCTCTTATGGTAGTATTATATTTCTCAAAGGAGAAATACAAAAGAGAAATACAAAACAGCAGTTCTGCAGTTTTGAGACTTTTGTGCTCTGATCTGGAGATACTGAAGTAGCAGAGGCACTGTATTAGTTGAAGCTAAAAAAACTTTTTAAAAAGTAAAAAAAAAACATTTGACAGTTTATAATGATTTATCAACTTACTGCCTAGAAATAACATGTCTCTCTTTTTGGACTTGAGGATGTAGTGAAATGCCTGGAAAGTTAAGTAATATCTTACTTCTTAATGACTTGAAGGTAGTATCAAGTTATTGATACCAAAGACCAAGCAGCCTAACTCAGATAAAGTATACAAAAGAATGTAGGAGGAAAAGGCTGAAAAAGGAGAAAATCACAGCCCACCAAAAATGAAGGTAGGAACTACACTTTAAGATTCTTCAAGGAGCTCTGCAATCTCTGTGAAAAACACCACACGTCTAAGCCAAGAGAAGACAGATATAGACAGATACATAATAAATGCCTGAGAGTTCCTACAATAGCTATCTGAGTCTGAGAGGGTGGTGGTTGTTTTCATTATTAAGAGAGCTCATGCCTAGAACCTCCACTCCTAGAAGATGACCCTTGGCTCATTCAACTGACCCTTGGAAATGAAGAAGAATGTTTAGAATATGGCAGCATATTCTAAGGCCCTGCCATGCTCATTACCTAGGTAGTACTCACTGTTAATTATTTACTCATTTATCCTCAATACTACTAGGTACTGGAGGTCTCAAGGGAGAAATACAAAACAGCAGTTTTGTAGTTTTGAGGCTTTTGAGCTCTGATCTGGAGTTACTGAAGCAGCAGAGGCACTGTATTAAGCATCTTAAAATAAATCTCCTATTGGTGGAGCTGCCAGAAGGTATTGATAAGTCTACAGCAGTGCTGCCAAGGGAACTGTTTCAGTGACTTTCAGGCAGCTCTGGGAGTACCTAACTCAAGCTCATCTCTAAATAAATAAATGTACAGGTCTATGATCTTAAGGGCCCTGCTCCAGGGACACTGCTATATCTTCCTGCACTGGTCACCATGTACTCAGTAGTGAGATTATGTTAAGCTTTAGGTATTCTTCAGTTACTTTTATCCTTAGAAAACAATAAATAGACTTTTTATTTTCCTACCTTCCTTCACATGCAGGAAAGGTGCTGTGCCTGGTCCAAATCCAATGAAATCATGAGAATCTAGGCCCACTGGAGTAAAGTTGTAAGTGTTGCCTGATGGCTTGCTGGAAAAACTCCCTCTGCACCTGACCATAGGCTTGGCAGGACTCCTGTTCTGATAGGTTGTTACGCCATCTCACCTCCCAGGACCAAATATATGCCCGAGGCCAAACCAAACAGAACATTTTCTTTGCAATCAAACAAACATTTCATCTTCTCTCCCAGCAAGGAAGAAAACAGATGGAATATACAACTATCTTGTCCTTTGTTTCCTATAACCATTACAAATGTAAGAAATTTTAAAATAAGAGGTTTCTAGCTCTTCCAGATACAAAATGGCCAATAGGCTCTAGCCCCCAGCTTTGGAATTTTTTTTTTTTTTTTTTTTTTTAAGGATAGGAAGTACTGTAGTCTCATATATAAAAAATGTTTGAAAATCCGAATCCAATTAGCTTTTTTACCCACCTTCTCAATGAAGCCAGCAGAAGCACAATGCCCTAGAGAGTCATAGAACTGGGGGAAGGACATTATTACTGCTCATTTATCTACCCAGCTGCCTTATTACAACTGCACACCAAAGATCCGGAATCACTGGGGTGTGGGTTACAACTTAGAAAAATGGAGGAGAAAAAAATCTGCCAACAACCAAAAATGCAACTTCGTTTTAGGAGAATTGGTAGAAGATCTGGTCCCAGTGCTCACCCAGGGCTCTAAGCCCAACCTCCATGAGGTTAAAAAAAAAAAAAAAAAAAAAGACATCCTAGAAACTCCACCTGCTCTTTAACTTTACTTCACCTCTGGCTATGCTTATCCTCTTTGCCCTCATAATGCCTAAGCCTTGCACTCTTTTGCAGAGACCACTGAGACTAAGGCTTTTACTAACAATTTGCCATACAGAATCCTACGCAGTTCCTAAAACCCACTGTCATCTAATCGAATTCTGAATCATAGCAATGCTATAGGACAGAGTAGAACTGCCCCTCAGGGTTCCCAAGGCTGTAAATCTTTACAAGAGCAGACCGCTTCATCTTTTTCCTGCAGAGTGCTGCAGGGTTCTAACCGCTGACTTTTCAGTTAGCAGCTAAGCACTTCACCACTGTGCTACCAGGGCCCCTTAGCTAGTTCCCAGGGAGGTTAAAAAGAAAGCAAAAGACAGTTTCTGTCCCCTGTTTCTACAGTTATTACTACAGAAACATGACTGGCTTCTAAGAACTTAATGTTCTTAAACTGACAAATGTAATATAAACTAAAGCATAAATATCAGTACTTGAAAGAAACACAAATGAATCAGGTCTTGTAAAGAATTAACTTTATCCACAGTAATGGGGTCTTGACCTGTTTCCTGAGGAACTCTAAACCATTGGACTTTCTTCACTAATTGAGGGCCCTTTGTTAATTCTAACAACACCTGAGGATTTATGCAAATGTATGGTGGGCTGGGCCAGACTACCATATAGCCTGATACTGGCTGACCTCAGGGAGAGAGAAGTGAGCATGATTCAATCAATCATGCCTACAGAATGAAGCTAATAAGGATACAGAAGTCACAAAAGCTTCCTGCTTAGTGAAAGACACTGATACATGTGGGAGGGTAAGCATACCCATTGTGGGACATGGAAGCTTTGCATTGGGAACCATCTAAGACCTTGGATCTCGCCTCATGTGTCACCACTTCATACTGATCTTGATTTGTATCCTATAGTACTTTCTATGAGTTGTCTTGGTGAATTATTGAATCCAAAAACTTAGTGGGAGCAAGCAGGTGAAAGTTAGGGAGCACAGGGGAGGCCCCTGAGCTTGAAGCTGACATCTATAAAGTGTAGGGGTGAAACCCCAAATTTCTGGCTAGCATGGTGCCATGTGGACTCTCGAGCTTGGAGCTGGTGTCTGGCTAACTGGCAGTCTCAAGGACTGTGTCCTTTTAACTTGTGAGGTCCGATCTAGCTCTGGGTGGAAAAGTGGAAATGGGGTATTTGATTAATTCTCACATTTTGTGGGCTAGATTTATATTGATTTTTATCTATAAAAGTCCCTTGTTTCACACTATAGTTAATTTCTTTTTGTATTCCAAAGGACACTATCCCTTTAGAGTCTTACAAATTCAGCAATACAACACTGTGTTCTAGGTTTTAAATTTAAATCTCTCCTGCATACTGCTGTCATATTATTTATTCAGAATCCTGAAATTTAACCATTATTTTCTTCCTCAAGAGTCTTTAACAGTTTCCTGTCATTCAAAACAAAACCAAAATCAAACCCACTGCCATTGTCAATTCTGACTCAGAGCAACCCCCATAGCGATTGCCAACCTTCTGGTTAGCAGATCAGTGCTTTAACTACTACACCACCAGAGCACCTTTGTCATTCAAAGAGCTCTATTTTTGGACCAATATTCCCCAACATGGGAGCTCTGGTGGCATAGTGCCTAAGGCATGTGATCACTAACCAGAAGGCTGGCGGTTCAAACCTACCAGCCACTCGTGGGAAGGAAGGTTGGGCAATCTACTTCCGTA
>NW_006921957.1:2989951-2996936 GCF_000298275.1 Orycteropus afer afer
TGATGTAAATCCATCTTTCATGTCCAAACTCTTCTATTAGTTTCCCTGACCACCTCTGGTCCTAGGGATTGCTACTTTCTCTAAACTCTTAGAACACTAACTGTTGGCCTTATTTTTTAGTATTTGATATTACTTATTAATCTATATATATCTTAGGGGAGCTCTGGTGGTGTAGTGCCTAAGGCATTTGACTGCTAACCAGAAAGCTGGCAGTTCACACCTATCAGCCTCTCCTTGGAAGGAAGATTGGACAATCTACTTCTGTAGTAATACTGTTTTGGAAACCCAAGGAGGGGTCACTATGAGTCAGATCCGACTTGAAGGCAGTGAGTATATACATCTTAAGGCACTCTGGTGGCACAATGGTTAAGACATTTGGCTGCTAACCAGAAGGTTGTTGGTTCAAACCCACCAGCTGCTCTGTGGGAGGAAGATGAGGCAACCTATTGTCAAAAGGATTTACAGCCTTGGAGACCCTATGGGGGTTGCCATGAGTTGGAATCACTCATTGGCAGTGGGCTTGGTTTTTGGGTTTACATATATCTTATCTTCCACTTAGGCTGATAAGCTCTTTGAGAAAAAGTCTCAGGCCTCAAAGATCCTCTTGAATACCAAAATAGTAGCTTGACTATAGAAAGAAACTCAATAAACATTTGCCAATTACTTGATGTGTTTCTGAAAAGTAGAAAGCATGAATAAATAGAAAAAGCCTGGCTCTGTCCTTAGTTAGATAAATGATTTTGAGCAAACCTCTTTCTTCCTCTGGTTTTCAGTATCATCATCTGAAACATAGAGGACTGGATTGAATGACCTGTAAGATCCCTTCTCCTGCCAGTTTCTTGTATGTCATGGCTTGTGTGTTGATTTGATGTTAGAAGCTATGCCATCAGTATTTCAAATACCAGCAGGCATTGTATCATAGCAAATTACTGATAACAATGTGAAGAATGGGAATTCCAGAACATTTAATTATGCTCACGTGTAACCTGTACATAGATCAAAAGGCAGTCATTCAAATAGAACAAAGGGATACTGTGTGGTTTAAAATCAGAAAGGTGTATGTCAAAGCTGTATCCTTTCACCATACTTATTCAGTCTGTATGCTGAGCAAATAATCCAAGAAGCTGGACTATACGAAGAAGAATGCAGCATCAGGATTGGAGGAAGACTCATTAACAACCTGCGAGATGCAGATGACACAATCTTTCTTGCTGAAAACAAAGAGGACTTGAAGCACTTATTGATAAGATCAAAGATTATAGCCTTCGGTATGGATTAAACCTCAACATAAAGAAAATAAAATCCTCATAACTGGACCAATAAGCAACATTATGATAAATGGAGAAAATACTGAAGTTGTCAAGGATTTCATTTTTCTTGGACCCACAATCGACACCCATGGAAGCAGCAGTCAAGAAATCAACCAGCATATTACACTGGGGAAATCTGCTGCAAAAGACCTCTTTAAAGTGTTAAAAAGCAAAGATGTCACTTTGAGGACTAAAGTGTGCCTGTCCCAAGCCATAGTATTTTCAATCACCTCATATATACGTAAAAGCTGGGCAATGAATAAGGAAGACCAAAGAAGAATTGATGCATTTGAATTATGGTATTGGCGAAGAATACTGAATAGACCTTGGGCTGTCAGAAGAACAAACAAATCTGTCCTGGAATAAATATAGCCAGAATATTCCTTAAAAGTGAGGATGAGGAGATTTTGTCTCATATACTCTGGATGTGTTATCAAGAGGGACCAGGCCCTGGAGAAGGACACCATACTTGGTAAAGTAGAGGGTCAGTGGAAAAAGAGGAAGATCTTCAATGAGATGGATTCACACAGTGGCTGCAACAATGGACTCAAACACAGCAAGCACTGTGTGGATGGCACAGGGAAGGCAGTGCTTTGTTCTGTTGTACAGAGTCAGTATGAGTTGGAACTAATTCAATGGCATCTGAAAACAACAACAACAACAAAAAACAAACAAACAAAAAAAAAACCAAAGATCTTTTCCATTTGGGGTAGTCTATGGTTCTATAAATATGTACAAATAAAACCAGATTTGCAATACATTCCAAAGCCAAACCAAACTCACTGCCATCAAGTCGATTCCAACTCATAGCAACCCCCTTTGGCTTTCTGAGATGGTAAATCTTTATGGAAGTAGATTGCCCAGTCTTCCTTCCATGGAGTGGCTGGTGGGTTTGAACTGCCAACCTTGTGGTTAGTGGTCAAATGCCTTAGGTACCACACCACCAGAGCGCCTCTGCAATACACTGAGATATTTACTATTTAATTGCATCCTCTTTTTTTTCTAAATTTTATTGTGATTTGGGTGAAAGTTTACAGAGCAAATTCATCTTTCATACAGCAGTTCACATAAACTTTGTCTCATGACATTGACTGCAATTTCCCTCAGTGCAACAGCTTCTCCTCCCACTTCCTCCCCATAGCCACATCTTCCCTGTGTCTTTCCCTTCCATGCACTCTTGCCCCCCAAGCTGTCTCCCTGTACATACCCAGGCCTTCTATTCTTCCATGATTGTTCTCTCCAAGGAGTGTATCTACCTAATGTAGATGTTCAGCTCATATGCCTGTCTTTTGCTTGGCTGGAAGTCACAGGAGTAGGTTCAATTCCAGACATGAAGGGTAACTAGAGGCATAGTCTCAGGTGTTAAACCAGGTTCTATCAGACCAGCGAATCTGATCCCCCCCCCCTTTTTTTAAATGATTTTGATTTTATTCCACAATGTTCTCCCACTCTATCCAGGATCTTCTACATAGATTCCCCTCTGAGTGATTGACAGTAGTAGCCTGGCACCATCTAGTTCCTCTGGTCTCATAGTCATATAGGCTGAGGATCCCATGGTGTTCCAGTCCCTTGGACTGTTTCCATGCATCTTTGGTTTTCTTCATTCTTCTTTGCTCTGGGCAAGGAGAGACCCATTGTTGTATCTAAATGGCCACTTGCAAGCTTTTAAGATCCCAGTCACTACTCGCCAAAGTAGGAGGTAGAACAGTGTTTTTGTGTAGTAGGGTATGCCAATTGAACTTGATGTCCCCTTTAACATCTCTTGATGAGTTCTTTTAAAATGAAAAAAAAAAAAAAAAAAAAAAAATCCCTCTGTTTCCTTTGATTTTGATAAGATGGATTTAGAAAACTAACAAATAATCCACAATAAACCCCTTATGTCTTTCTTTATATAAAGAATACAGATCTGGTCACACACATTCTGACTGCTGGAAGAAACAAGCTGTGCTAACATGGTTCCATCATAGGATATTCTCTAGTGGGGCTGACAAACTATCATCCACTGGTTGGATGGCTTGCTGTCTTTTTCTTTTTCACTGTGAAAACTGCAATTTATTTTTCAAGATAGAAAATAAAGCCACAAGGTATGTGCTCTCTCTCCTGGAAGTAACCTGGGTCCTTTCCTGGGTTGAGGAAGTTTATTGGTGTCTAGTGCACAATGATGCCAGGCTGTGTCTCTTTTGTTTGCCACCACCATTCTATGCATGCTCTGCCCTCAATGTTCTTTCCTCTGCTCATACAACCTTCTAGGGCACCTGGTTTTCCATGGCACTTGAATTGGGTACTTCTTTCAAAACATTTTATTGTCGTGAAATATAGATCAGAAGACATTTGCTATTTCAACCATTTTTATGTATATAATTCAGTGACATTAATCACATTTATTATATTGTGCAACAATCACCAATAATTGTTCCCCAAAATTTTCACCACCATTTGCTACCTACTTTTATAAATAAAGTTTTATTGGAACACAATCATACTCATATCTATGGATGCTTTTTGCTACAACAGCAGAGCTGAATAGCTGCAACAGAGACATATGGCCCACAAAACGTGAAATACTTACTAACTAGCCTTTTAAAGAAAAAGTTTGCCACCTCTGCCCTGTATGCTAGAATTCATCACAAAGTGCCAAAGTCCTGGATTGCAGATCCCTAATCAAGACTGGTAGCATAGTGGCTAAGGCACTTGACTGCTAACCAGAAGGCTGGCGGTTCAAACCCACCAGCCACTCCTCGGAAGGAAGATGGGGCAATCTACTTCTGTAGTGATACTGCCTCGGAAACCCAAGAAGGGGTCGCTATGAGTCGGGTCCAACTCGACGGCAGATAACAACAACAACAACAATCAAGACTAGTCACTAGACGGTTTCCCACTCATTCATTTTACATTTACTGGGATTTCATATTCCTAACTGAATCCCCATTCGGTTTTCTCATCTGTAAAATGGGCATAAAAATAGCAACACAGCTCAGAGTTATTATAAAAATTACTTAAAGACTTTAACATAGAGCCTGTCAAAAAATTTGAAAAATAATAGCTGCTATCATCATCATCATCCTTGTCACTGTCATCATCATTCTTTCCTAGTTTTCTAGGAAAATCCGGCTCCCTCTGGCAGCCATGACCACTGCAGGGAGAGGAGGGAACCCTAGCGTCCTAAGGCTTGACTTGATACTTGGGAAAAATTTTATTTTGACAGCACTCACAGAAGCTCAGATAGCAAGTACAAGAGCAATGTTCTTTTGATATGAAATGGCACTTAACCCCATAGTCCTCTGAAACTAGAGATACAAAGAACTCAATATATTTCGCAGAGCTCATTAGGTAGCCAAATACTATTTATGAACACCTTGCCTAAGAACTTGCAACATTAAGACACAATGTGAAATCAAATGACACCACTAACTTATCACTACACTTCTTTGTGGTGAAAAGAGTTCCTTTATGTGGCCTTTTGCCTTGCTCTCTAGAAAAATAGATGAGAGATTTTTCCTATAAACCCTGAGGAGTCATTTTTGCCCTAGTTTTCTACCCCAGAGGGTTTGTCACTTTTGCCCAGGTTGACTGACATTTCCTGAGTAAGCTGTAAATTTTTTGTCTGGTCACGGGCTGACCTGTAGCCTGCCCTGTGATTAGTATGTACTTTGCAGGGATTGGTCAATAGACTATACAAATGATGTAAGTTGTAGCTGTTGTTGTTGCTGTTGTTAGGTGCTGACAAGTCATTTCTGACTCATAGCGACCCTACGCACAGCAGAACGAAACAGCGCCTGGACCTGTGCCAGCTCCATGATCCCTGCTATACTTGAGCCCATCACCACAACCACTGTGGCAATCTATCGTGTTGAGGGACTTCCCCTCTTTCATTGACCCTCAGCCTTACTAAGCATGACATCCTTCTCCAGTGAATGGTCCCTTCTGACAACATGACAGAAGTAGGTAAGACAAAGACTGCCATTCTTGCTTCCAAGGAGCATTCTGGTTGAATTTCCTCCAGGACAGATTTGTTAGTTCTTTTAGCAGTCCATGGTACTTTCAGCATTCTTCACCAGCACCACATCTCAAAAGCAATCCTTCTTCAGACTTCTTTTTCATTGTCCAGCTCTCACATGCATATGAAGCAATCGAAAATATCATGGCTTGTGTCAGGTGCACCTTAGTTCTCAAGGAGACATCTTTGCTCTTCAGCACTTGAAAGAGGTGCAGCTGACTTGCCCAGTGCTACATGTCGTCTGATGTCCTGACTGCTGCTTCCATTAGTGTCGATTGTAGAACCAAGCAACGTGAAGTCTTTGACAACTTTAACCTTTTCTCCATTTATCATTATGCTGCTTATAGGTCCAGTTGTGAGGATTTTTGTTTTCTTTATATTGATATGTAGTCCATATTGCAGACTGTATTCTTCAGTCTTTATCAGTAAGTGCTTCAAGTCATCCTCACTTTCAGCAAGGAAAGTTGTGTCGTCAGTGTATCACAGGTTGTTAATGAGTCTTCCTCCAATCCTGATGCCACGTTTTTCTTCACACAGTCCAGCTTCTTGGATTATTTGCTCAGCATACAGATTGAATAAGTATGGTGAAAGGATACAACCCTGATGAACTCTGTTCTTGATTTTAAACCATGCAGTGTCCCTTTGTTCTGTTTGAATGACAGCCTCCTGGTCTGTGTACAGGTTCCTCTTGAGTACAATTAAGTGTTCTGGAATTCCCATTCTTCTCAATGTTATCCACACTTTGTTATGATCCACACAATCAAATGCTTTTCATAGTCAATAAAACACAAGTAAACATCTTTCTGGTATTCTTTGCTTTGACCTAAGAGCCATCTGACATCAGCAATGATATCCCTTGTTCCATGTCCTCTTCTGAATCCAGCCTACACCTCTACAAGTTCTCTGTCAATATACTGCTGCAACTGTTTTTGAATTATCTTCAGTAAGATTTTACTTGAGTGCAATATTAATGATATTGTTTGGTAATTTCCACATTCTGTGGGATCATCTTTCTTTGGAATGGGTACAAATATGGATCTCTTCCAGTCAGTTGGGCAGCCAGCTGTCTTCCAAATCTCTTGCCATAACCGAGTGAGTGCCTCCAGTGGGGCATCTGTTTGTTGAAACATCTCAATGGGTATTCCATTTATTCCTGGAGCCTTGTTCTTCCCTAATTCCTTCAGTGCAGCTTCGATTTCTTCCTTCAATACCACTGGTTCTTGATTATATGTCACCTCCTGAAATGGATGAACATCGACCAGTTCTTTTTGGTACAGTGACTCTGTGTATTCCTTCCATCTTTTTCTGATGTTTCCTGAATCATTCAGTATTTGGCCCAAAGAATCTTTCAATATTGCAACTCAAGGCTTAAATTTCCTCTTCAGTTCTTCCAACCTCAGAAATGCCGAGCATGTTCTTCCCTTTTGGTTTTCTAACTCCAGGACTTTGCACATTTCATTACAGTAATTGGCTTTGTCTGCTTGAACTGCTCTTTGAAATCTTCTGTTCAGCTCTTTTATCATGTCATTTCTTCCATCTGTTTTAGCTACTCTCCACTCAAGGGCAACTTATCAGAGTCTCTTCTGACATCCATTTTAGTCTTTTCTTTTTTCTCATCTTTTTTAATGACCTCTTGCTTTCTTCATGGATGATGTTCTTTATGTCATCCCACAATTCT
>NW_006921957.1:2997511-2998955 GCF_000298275.1 Orycteropus afer afer
CTTGAAATTGACCAGAAGTTTGTATATTTAAGCAGCCAGCTTCACAGAGGTTTTTGAGATAGGAAGAAGCAGGAAGAGAAACAGCAGGAAGAGCAGAAGGAAGAAAGAAAAGAGAAGAGTGGGAGAGAGAGGAGGAGGAGGCAAGGAATCTCCTAAAGAGCTATACATGGGTCAAGGTCTGTAATACCAAAGACAGAGACAGGCCCAAAAAGGGCCCAGTGGCAGAGCTAGTGGCAACAGGCAGCAGGACCAAGAGGAGTTCTGTCCTCAGGTGGCTGAGAGGATGCAAGAGGAGCTGAGGGAGCTGTCCTATACTTAGGAAGAGAGATTACATGCTTCTTGATCCTGTTCCTGAGTTTTACCCTGTTTCTTAATAAATCACTTAATTGTATAATATGGTCTGTGTGGCCATTGCAATGGATTATAGAACCCAGAAAAGAAGTAGAGAGTGCTGTGGGAGGGACAGCTGGCATCAGAATTTGTAAAAAGGGTTGGAGAGTGGAGGTCCATATAACCTCTACTTCATAGGCATCAGTCTTGGGCTGATCTTGATTCACATTATCCTCCCCGAAGTTAGATAGAGTCTGATGCTGATTCTACCACTACTAGTCCCATTTTACACTCCCAAATTAACCATTTACCCAAATTTGATAGCAAACAAACTTCTCACTTATTGTGAGAACTAAAATTTTTTTAAAGTCTAATAGCTATTAGGCTTGTGAAGATGGAGCAGAACCGGGCAGTGTTTTCTTCTGTTGTACATGGGTTCACTATGAGTTGAGACCAGCTCAATGGCACCTAACAACAGTAACAATAGCCTAAATATTTATGCAATTTCTTCTAATTCAATCCAATAAATAAGTGGTATGTGTCTACTTTTTCTTTGGTCATGTCTCTCTAATATGACTAGAAGTTACCTGGAAAAAGAAGTATGGTTTATGCTCTTTCAGGAACCTTCAAAAATATTAAAAAATATGAATAATGAAATCAATGAATCATTAATTTTATCAATGGAAAAAGTGATTACCAACTGATGAATAATAGGTAAATAAAATGGGGCATATCTACACAATGGAATATTATTTGACAATAAAAAGTAATGAAGCACTGATACATGCTATAACATGGATAAACTTTAAAGACATTATGCTAAGTGAAATAAGTCACAAAAGGTCACATACTGTATTTTTCCATTTATATGAAATGTCTAAAGTAGACAAATCTGTAAAGACAGAAAATAGATAGTGGTTGTCTAGGGTAAGAGGAGAGTATTTTGGGGGAAGAGAGGAGTGACTGCTAATGCTTATGAGGATTCCTTCTGGAGTCATAAAAATGCCCTAAAAGCTGATTGTAGTGATGGTTGTACAACTCTGTGAATATACCAAAAATCATGAAATTGTACACTTTAAATAGGTGAACTGTATGGTACATGAATTAGATCACA
>NW_006921957.1:3004385-3018889 GCF_000298275.1 Orycteropus afer afer
AACGAGCCCCCTTTGGGTTTCTGATGTGGTAAATCTTTATGGAATTAGATTGCCCAGTCTTTCTTCTGCTGAGTGACTGGTGGGTTTGAACTGCCAACCTTCTGATGAGCAGTCAAATGCCTTAGGTACTATGCCACCAGAGCTGCTTCATTTAAAATGAATACAAGGATAAATAAGTCGGTAAATGTCTAAGTAAGCCATAGGCAGCTTTTGGAACTTGATCACACTGGAGCAAGACAGCAAAGCATAGTATATAACTTCTTCTAGGGTGTCAAATATGTTGCTTACGCTTGTACTTACTAAATTCTAATTTTAAATTAGACGGTTATGGACTGAACTGTGCCCCTCAAAAATATATGTTATAAATCCTAACTTCTATGCCTGTGGTTATAATCTCATTTGGGAATGGGTTGTCATTATTATGTTCATGAGGAAGGATTGGTGTGGTGTTTATCTTGAGTCAATCTCTTCTGAGATATACAAGAGCTTAAATATGAGCTAGCAAGAAGAAATGGAGTAAGACAGATACCAAGACAAATGGAGATCTCCAAGAAACCAGGCAGCAAGAGCTGAAGAGACAAGGACCTTCCTCCAGAGTTGACTGAGAGAGCTCTTCCCTAGAGTCAGCGCTGATTTTGGCCTTCTATCCTCCTAAAATTTGAGAAAATAAACTTGCTTGTTAAAGCAACTAACTTTTGGTATTTGTTAATGCCACCCACTTGTGGTATTATTGCAGCACTAGAGAAGAAAGAAGGAGCTCTGGTAGCACAGTGCCTAAGGCACTGGACCGCTAACCAGAAGGCTGGCAGTTCAAACCCACCAGCCACTCCTCGGAAGGAAGACTGGGCAATCTACTTCCATAGTGACGCTGCCTGGGAAACCCAAGGAGGGCTCGCTATGAGTCAGGTCCAACTCAATGGCACATAACAACAACAACAACAGAGAACTAAGACAGTGAGTAAACACCATTGTTGTTGTTATTATTTGCCGTCGAGTCGGCCCCGATTCATAGAGACCCCTCCTTGGGTTTCCGAGGCAGTATCACTACGGAAGTAGGATTGTCCAACCAGAGCTCCTAAACACCATAGTATATTATATTTATCTATACTTTAAAAATATCAAATAAAAAACAAATACTGAAAAAACCTATGCTCAAGAAACTCTAGCTCCTTACAGAATATGCATACCAATATCCAATTCGCTAATTAATGTAAGGAGATTTTTCCCTAGAGTTAATTATGACAGCAATCACTCCTCAGCCTCCCACATTTTAAAAATGCAAAAAATAAATAATCTACAATGCAATCATTAAAAAAGATCTGGAACAACCCAATTGGTCCTTATATTTCTAAGGGCCACATGTTGAATTAAAACTTCATGAATGACTGTATATAAGCAAAGCACTACTGAAGAACAACAAAGTAGGAGGCCTCACACTTCTTGATGTTAAAACCTACTACACAGCTGTGGTAGTCAAAACAGCCTGGTACTTTACAATGACAGATACAAAGTCCAATGGAACAGAATTGAGAACCAAGAAGTAAATCCATCCACCTATGGACTGATGGTCTTTAACAAATGGCCAAAACCTATTAAATGGGAGAAGAGACAGTCTCTTTAACAAATGGTACTAACAAAAATGGCTATCTATTTGCAGAAAAACGAAATGGGATCTATACTTCCCATCACATACAAACAAAAACTAACTCAAAATGGATCAAAGACGTAAATCTGAAACTATTTTATAAAATCTGAAACTATTAAGATCATGGAAGAAAAAACAGGGGCAAACTTAGAGGCCCTATTTATGGCATAAACAGTCTATCAAACATAACTAAAAATTCATAAACAGCAGAAGATAAAGTAGACAAATGGGACTTTCTGAAACTTTAGTACTTAGGCTCATCAAAAGACTTCTCTGTAAGAGTAAAAGGAGAACCTACAGATTAGGAAAAAAATTTCAGCAATGACTTATCTGATAAGGGACTGAAAAAGCCCACCAAAAACCTAAACCCATTGCTGTCGAGTTGATTCTAACTCATAGAGACCCTATAAGACAGAGCAGAACTGCCCTTATAGAGTTTCCAAGGCTATAAATCTTTACAGGAACAGACTGCCACATTTTTCTCCCAGAGGGCAGCTTGTAAGTTTGAACCACTGGCCTTTCAGTTAGCTAGCAAGTGTTTAACCACAGTGCCACCAGGGCTCCTAACAAAGGAATAACCTCTAAAATTTATAGAAAATTTCAAAACTTTAACAACATAAAGACAAACGATCAAATTAAAAAATGTGCAGAGAACATGAATAGTCACTTCACCAAAGAAGAATTTAGGTGCTGAACAAATACATGCAGAGATGCCCTCACAATCATTAGCCATTAGAGACATGCAAATCAAAACAACAATGAGATATTATCTTACCCCAGCAATAATAATAATGATCACAAAAACAGAAAACAACTAATAATGGTGAGCATGGAGACTGGAATTCTCACACATTGCTGGTGGGACTGTAAAATGGTACAATCACGGTGGGTATGACATTTCCTTAAAAACTTAGAAATAGAGATGCCATACCAAAAAACAAGCCCAAACTCACTGCTGTTGAGTCAACTGTGACTCATAGCAAACCCTCCTTGGGTTTCTGAGATGGTATCTCTATGGAGGTAGAATGCCCAATCTTCCTTCTGAGGAATGGCTGGTGGGTACTATATGATCCAGCAATCCCATTACTAAGTATACATCTTAGAAAGACAAAATCCAGGACATGAATACATACACGCACATCCATATTCACTGCAGCGTTACTTACAATAGCAAAAAGAGGGAAACAACCTAAGTGCCCTTCAATGGATGAAGGGATAACCGAACTATGCTACACACACACATACAACAGAATGCTACACAATGTATAAGAACAACAATGAATCCACAAAACATCTCAACACGGATGAACCTGGAGGACATTATGCTGGGTGAAAGAAGTCAATCATAAAAGGACAAATATTGCATGAGACCCTCATGCAGGTCTGGTTCCAGGCCACCACAATAAAGTGAATATTGCAATAAAGCAAGACTAAGGATTTTTTTGGTTTCCAAACATACATAAAAGTTATAGGAGCTCTGGTAGAGTAGTACCTAAGGAACTTGACTGCTAACCAGAAGGCTGACAGTTCAAACCCACCAGCCACTCCTCGGAAGGAAGGTTGGGCAAGCTACTTCCCTAGTGATACTGCCTCGGAAACCCAAGGAGGGGTTGCTATGAGTCGGGTCTGACTCAATGGCACATAACAATAACAACAACAACAACAACAACAACAACAACATAAAAGTTATGTTTATACTATATTGTGGTCTATTAAGTGTGTGATAGCATTATGAGAAAGTCTGAAATATTGTAAGAACTACCAAACTGTGATATAGAGACACAAAATGAGTGCATGCTGTTGGAAAAATGGAGCTGGTAGACTTGCTTGGCTCAGGGTTGTCACCAGCCTTCAATCTGCAAAAAATGCATTATCTGCGAAACACAATAAAACATCATTATATAATAATATAAAAACATGCACTAAAAAAAGTCAAAGATTTACACACAGAAAGAAACATTCTTTGATGGTTACCAGGGGAGGGAAAATCACTAACTAGACAGTAGACATGTACTAATTAGGGTGAAGGGAAAGGCACTACACAATAAAGGGGAGGTCAGCACAACATGATCAAGGCAAAGTAAGATACTGGGAGATACCATGAGGCAACAATGGTAAATACTATTACATATACAATCCTGCAAAATAGTAGTAAACAATAATTTACAAGGGGATACATAGGTAGATGCATAAGCTGACCAGGTATGGGATGGTGTATGGGAGTATACTCACAGACATATATAGGTTTGGCAGAGGATATTTCAACATACATATTGGTATGTGCTGCAAATATAGCAGATATATAGTAGAGCATACAGGGGCAAAGTTATGTGAACTTCTTAGCCACAACCAAACACCCGGAGTGACTGAATCACTGGGCTTGAGGGCTTAGGATCACAGTCTTGGGGGACAGCTTCATCAATTGGCATAACACAATCCATAATGACAATGTTCTACATCTTATTTTGGTGAGTAGTGACTGGGATCTTAAAAGGACATGTAAGATACAACTATTGGTCTCTTCTTGTCTGGAGCAAAGAAGAATGAAGAAAATCAGAGACCCAAGGAAAAAATTAGTCTGAAGTACTAATGGACCACATGAACCACAGTCTCCACTAGCCTGAGACCAAAAGACCTAGATGGTGCCCAGGTACTACTACCAACTGCTCTGATCAGGATCAGAATAGAAGGTCCTGAACCCAGCAGGGGGAAAATGGAGAACAAAATTCAAAATCATAAAAAAGACTAGATATATACTGGTCTGATAAGAGACTGTTGGTAACCCTAAGACTATGGACCTTAGATACCCTTCAAATCTGGAACTGAACCCACTCCTAGAGTTCAACTTTCAGATAAAAAATAGACAAACCTATAAAGTGAACAATAATAACTGTGAGGAATGTGCTCCTCAGAACAATCAACTATATGAGGCCAAAAGGGCAGCATTTGCCTAAAAACAATGTTCAGAAGGAAGGAAGGGTCAGGAAAGACGGGTGAATGGGAACTAGAAACCCAGGGAGGAAGTGGAAAGAGTGCTGTTACACTGAGGGAATTACAACTGATATCACAAAACAAAATGTGTACAAATTGTTGAATGAGAAACTAATATGTTCTGTAAACCTTTACATAATCCACAATAAAATATTAAAAAAAAAAAACCCGCTATGGACTCTTCACTGTATAGCCGAAGGAAAAAAAAGAAGACTATTTACCTTGCTGTTGTTGTTGTTACGTACCGTTGAGTCACATCTGACTCATAGTGACCCCTCCTTGGGTTTCCGAGGCAGTATCACTACGGAAGTAGATTGCCCCATCTTCCTTCTGAGGAGTGGCTGGTGGGTTTGAACTGCCAGCCTTCTGGTTAGCAGTCAGGTGCCTTAGCCACTATGCTACCAGAGCTCCCTTATGAGTCACTAAATATCAGCTTCAGAACTCTTTCTGAAGTTGGTGACATTATATAGAAGAATTTCCCTATTATAAGTTGAGCACCCAAAAAAACTCCCCCAAAAAACCCACTGCCCGTTGAGTCCATTCTGACTCATGGCAACCCTATAGGGGACCCTAGAACTGCTCCATATGGTTTCCAAGGCTGTAAATATTTACTGGAGCAGACTGCCTCACCTTCTTCCCACAGAGTGGCTGGTGGGTTTGAACTGCCAACCTTTAACCACTGTATGCTTTAACCATTGAACCACCAGAGCTCCTAAGTTGAGTAGTCTCCAAAAATACCAAAAAAAAGAAAAAGAAAGAAAAAGGAAAAGTGTTTCTACATAGGAAAAGAAGCAGGATGATCTCTCTGACAGTCTCAACTTCTATAAAATGGACACAATAACAGTTACCATTTACTGAGTACTTACAATGTGACAGAGTCAGCTAAGTATTTTTAAAGTGATATGCTATTTAATTCTCCAGAATCACCCAGCCAGAGTACACAAAATGTCAACCATCTCATGAGATCTGACTTTTAACACCACAAATCTAGTTTTTATCTAGTCTATGGTGATTGGACAGATGGAACTAGGATAGGTGCCTATACTAGTTAGAGTCCTTGTGGGCCTCTACTTCTCCTATAGACATAGCTGCAGACCCTGGAGAATGAGAATCAGAGCTCCAAGCTGCAGTTTCAGATGCTGGACCCATTTTCATTACTACTTCCATTCACTACTGGGGAGCTGAAAATTCTGTTAGACCAACTGACTATCCATTTATTAAATATTTATTAAGCACTCTTAGGCTTCTGGTAAGTTGAACAGAATGCCCAATACAGTGGTTTTCAATGTTGATATATTAGAATCACTCAAGGAGCTTTTTATAAATGCCCGGTGCCACCACAGACCAATTAAATCAGAATCTCCAGGGCTGGAGCTTAGGCATCAGTATTTTAAAAAAATATTCCCAGGGTTGAAAACTATTGATCTTGTAGGAAGGGCAGATAAGAAGTCATAGCAGAGTGAGGCTAGAAAGACTCTGATAAATGAATATACATTTTTTCTATTATGCTCAGTCAGGAGCTGTAATATTTATTATTAACATATTGTTCAGCATATTGTTTAAACATGCAAAGGTCAAAGCTTCTTTGATTTCAGAAGGAAAAAAGAACTTAATCAACCAGGTAGTTTAATTCTACAATGGAAAGAATTATCACTCCAATGGTGAGAAAACCTGCTTTACCATGTAGTGGAAAACCATGTTACTGTGTGTTGAAGGCTGGATTCTCCAGAAGTAACACTGTGACACAGTTTAGAGTACGAGGAGTTTATGAAGGATCAACACCTGTGAAAGGAGGGGAAGGAAGCAGGATTGGGCAGAGGAAGAAACTGAACTAAGAGGAAGGTTTGACAAAGTCTCCTCCAAGCCAGCAGGGAGTTCTAGAGCAAGTATGGCCTCCAGTACTGCCTGCTACAGTGGCTTTAAACTCCTGCCTCATTCAGTGACAAGATGATGGCTGCCTCTGAAGACATTCTTTCTCTGGTCTTGAATGTTGTGGAGAACTCAGAGGTAAACTTAATTTTTCCTCCCATGAAAGTGATTTATTTTTTCTCTGGATGCTTGACAAATTCCTCCTTTATCCCTGAAGTGTAAGAGAGTTACTAGCACACACCTGGTCAAATTTTCTTAGAATATATTTTACTCTTAAAATGTGTAGATTTTTACTTAATTCAGGAAATTTTATTGTGTTACATCTTAAGATAATTAAAATGGAAGCTGTGTGTGTGTATAAAAGGAAAACAGTTCCTCAGGGCTTATAATAAAAAAATTTTTAGTCTTCCATCCCCTCTCTTCCCTGTTCTCTGCTTCTCAGAGGCAACTACATTCAACTCTTTTAACTGATCCTTTTAGTATTTACATCAATATTTCTAATAATATTCTTTTATTGATACTTTTTAGATTTTCCAGTTTAGGCATTACCTGTTGACTTCCCCCCATGGAAGATGAGGATTTAGTTTTCTTTTATCACCAACCCTGCACCCACCACATATACTCGTATTTCATGTCTCTTTTGTGCTCTCAGTATAATTATTTTATTATTTTTGTTAGTTCAGTAAGCAACGTTTACATTATTACGACTTTAGCTTTAGGTATTAGCTTTTAACTATGAAAGAAGAGGATTTTCCTCTCTTCTTCCTCACCTCTCCAACATACTAACTTTTCCCTTATCATTCCAAAGTAATTATATGATAATTTTGGTTAGATGGAGAGTCAAGGATTACATTATTATGCATACAGAAACATTATTTACAACCAACCACACAGTAAATAATGATTAATTTTCTTTTCCTGTATATTTTTGTTGTTTGCCTTGGTGTTACTGTCTTGTTATTTCTTTGTTTTCTAGGAACTGACTGATAATTCACCACCACCCATCTGTCAGGTTGTCTTACTGTAGTGGTTTGGGTGTTGCTATGATGATGAAAGCTATGCCATCAATATTTAAAATAGCAGGGCCACTCATGGGGGACAAGTTTTTAGTGGAGTAACTAGATTAAAATAGACTAGAAAGAAAGACCTGGTAATCTACTTTTGAAAATCAGCCAGCAGAAAACCTATAGATCACAACAGGCTGCTGTGTGAATTAATTGCTTTGGACATGTCATCAAAAAAAAAAAAACAACAAAAATCAAACCCATGGCCATCGAGTCAGGTCTGACTCACAGTGACCCTTCCTTGGGTTTTCCGAGGCGGTATCACTACAGATTGCCCAACCTTTCTTCCTGGGAGTGACTGGTGGGTTTGAACCACCAGCCTTCTGGTTACCAGTCAGATATCTAAGGCACTGTGCTACCAGAGGTCCCAGAGGTGTCATCAGGGGGTATCAATTGCTAAAGTCAAAACAGAGGGCCAACAAGGGCAAGGGAAACAATTGGCGAGATGGACTGGCACAAGAACTGCAATAATAGACTTGAACATGTCAGCAATTATGATCATGTGCAGGACCAGGCAACATTTTATTCTGTAGTACATAAGGCCACCACGAGTAGCAGTCAACTTGACAGTCTTCTTGACTTGACCAATAACTGTTCATAATTCAACACCAAACTAACCACCAACTGCCTAAGCTCCTTTCAAAACGTAAAACACAACAAAAATTCTGTCACCTTCATCTTGAAGAAATCTCTCCCAGAGTTTTCTGACCTATCCTAATCTGGCCTCGTTGTCAGTAATACTGAGCGTCCCTTCATCATCATCCTAGGGATTCCCCTCATATCTCTTAAATGGATGCCTCTTCCTTAGTTTAGGCCAGTGTTTTGGCTATTCTCGAGTAGCTTTCTGAGGAAAGCAGGGATGGGAGCCTCATTATTCACTTTCCCTCTTCATCAATTCCTCCCCAGTAGTTCTTCCCATTGCTTATCAGTCAAAAAAAGGCAAAAGTACAGATATACACACAGTATTCTTCATTCCACATTTGAGGACATTAGTGAGAATTTGCAATATGGCCTTTGGTCAGTGGTGATAGGGTGAAGTTAGGAGTCTGCCTTTGTTGCACTTCTCTGCTTCTCACCAGAATCTTGTTTCCTTCCCTGGCCACCAGGTGTTAAGCTTAATTTAATTTAATTATCCTTCTTTGTTTGATGCTGCTAAAATATGCTATTTTTTTCCTCATTTAATTAGGAACTACTGGGAAGAAATTCTGCAATGCAATTTGAAACAGCCATTTTAATCTGGAATTGATATGTATTATGGGGTGCCACTGATATAATACATGTGTTTTTCAGGCATTGTTTATTCTAATAGAAATAATAATTAAAGTTTACCATTTTTTGGTCATTTACTATGCAGCAGGCATTATTATTCTGTTTTTATATAGGTTATCTCATTTATTCCCCAGAAACAAAAAAAAAAAAAACACCATTGCTGTTGAGTTGATTCCAACTCATAGTAACCCTACAGAACAGAGCAGAACTGCCCCTTAGGGTATCCAGACTGCCACAACTTTCTCACATGGAGTGGCTGGTGGGTTTGAACCATCAACCTTTTGGTTAGCAGCCGAGCACTTAACCATTGTACCACCAAAGCTCCTCTATTCTCCAAAAGAGCCCTATTACTATTAACCCCATTTTACAGATGGAAAAATTAAGGCTCTAATAAAGAGCTCACAGGGGTATTTGGACCCAGCTAAAGACAGAGTTTAGCTTCATTGTCATTAAAATACGTACTTGGAAATATGTTTCTTACCTCTCTCTTCAGCTGACTAGCAAAAGTAAAAAGGAAGAGATTTCTCTTTCCCAGTTCACAGCTCTCACATTCATTTTACCCAACCTTCAAATATTTATTGAACATTCCTACGTACTGGCACTGGGTAGTAAAGCTCTGATTATGGTAGCTTCCGATTAAAAGGTCTGTTCTGGGCAACAATAAATGGTGACTGAAGAAAATTGACTAGGTTGTTTATGTATAGCTTTGCACTAAAAAGGAAGTTCTATAACACTGTCAGAAAGAATGTTCTCCCCACAGCTGCTTTGTACCACTCCAACTCAGGATTTGGTTCTACCTAGGCAAGAAAAGCTATACTTCTGCAGTAAAGAAAAGCCTCCATTATGGCTCATGGGAAAACATTCACATACTTTTGTCAATTTCACACAGTATAATCTAGTTTTCATTCCTCTTTCCCATCCACTGGGTGGTTTTATTTTGTTTTAAAACAAGAAGAATTGCCAAAAAGAAAAACCCTAGGGCTTACTTCTGCAGGATGGATCCCTTAATGACCAGCTCTTCATCCAAGTCTGCTTCATTAGCCATGAAGAGCAGCCTCTTTCCTGTGCTGTCCACTCCAATGAAGTCACGCTGCTCCACTGAATCACACAAAAGAAGGAAAATCAAACAAAGCCACTTGCCCCACGTGCATAACTAAGTCAGAGAACAGGGCACCTGCTCATATTGCTCTTGAAACCAAATATAGGAATTCAGTTGAGAAAATGAGCTGTGAGTATTATAAAGCACATACGCACCACAATGTTTAAAAGACAGGCACTCAAAGATTTTTTTGTATTGTTCTAAAGGATATTATTAGGTTCACTGGCTACATTTGAATAAGGCTTATAGATTAGAAAAAAACATTGTACCAATGTCTTTTTCTGGTTTGATAATTTTACTGTGAATGGCTTTATTTTATGGACTTAGGACTGTTTATTTTCTAAATATACATTTTAAAGATATACACTGATGTATTTATAAGCAAATGGTAATCATGTGCAGCTGATTCTCAAATAGCTTGTATTTGTGAAGTTTTCATCATAGTGCTATTAACTAAAATATTAAATAAAATGTTTATGTTTAAAAAATCAAATAAGAGAGAGAGAGAGAGAGACAGACAGACAGACAGACAGAGAGAGCACTCTGGTAGCATAGTGGCTAAGGCACTTGACTGCTAACCAGAAGGGAAGATGGGGCAATCTACTTCCGTAGTGATACTGCCTTGGAAACCTAAGGAGGGGTCGCTATGAGTCGGACGGCACATAACAACAACAACAACAAAATATATATATATATATTCCCCCCCCCACACACACACACCCTTATCTAGAAATTTCTCATTCCCTCTCCTCCCATTCCTGGTAACCAAAAAAGAAAGTTTCCTCAATTTGAAGCTAAATTTTGCAGAGATTTGTACATGCCACACAGCAGTTCTGACATTTATCAACTCATCCATTACATGGAAACTTGAGAATATAACAAAGTCTATGATGATCTGATTATGAGTCAACCCTTTTAAAAAGAAACAGAGTTGTTATTTTTGGATACAGTTTGGAGGGCTTATCCTACCCAAGTCCTTAGGCTTACAAAAACCTTGAATCACTCAATGTCCTGGGAGCAATAATTTCCAGCAAGTAAATTTTTCAGCTTCATTGCACTTCAGTCCCACTTCCCTTCCTCTCAGGCCCCCTCCTTGTATTTGCTTCTTTGCAGCTACCATAGTAACTAAGGCCTTAGAATATGATACAAATTACAGAAATTCGGAAAAATTTCTTTCTATTCTGTTTTACCAAAGTGAATTCCACTTTGGGAATGGAGCAGGTAACTTCAGGATGTCCATCCTAAGAAGGCAGACTACAGAAATTAAGATAGAAAAAGCAGTTAAAACTATAAACTTCCAACTTTTTCACTCTATAATATTCCACTATACTATGGTGCAGTAAAATACTTAATATGATTCTTTTAGCTGTTGTCTTTGTAACTTCCACCAAATGCTTGGGTGGGACTATGCAAATAAGGTGCATGGCACCCACGTAGGGGTGGGATGATAGAAATTCATGGAACCCTAATGAGGGGATTGGTCAGTTTTGCCAACCTGGTAGGTTTAAAAGAGAGCCAATTCTAGGGTAGAGAGGAGACTTCATGACCACCAAGAAAGAAAAGGCAGGAGTGGAGTATGTCCATTCGGCCCAGGATCCTGGTGCTAAGGGCCTTCTAGACAGAGGAGAGACAGACAGAAGGCTGAAACATCACAGACTGTGAGATAGCCCAGCCCATGGAGTGAGAGAGCTGAGTGCCTTTGGGCTGGAGGCTTATTGGTGGAGTGGGGTACCTCTGCATACTTGTTGCCAGAACTAGACTTGCTGACCCATAGAGCAAGAGAGTTGTGAGCCTCTGGGCTGAGGCTTGCTACCAGCGGAATGGGATGTCATCAGGCACTTATTAGCAATGCTAAAAGAGTTTTGTAGCAATTGCCTAAGCAGGACCCAGTCACAGAAGGCCCTAAGCAGGGCCCAGTGGCAGAGGGCAAGAAGAAGCTGTCCTAATTGAAAACTGAATCCTGGGTTTTCTTGATCCTGAATTGTAATCTGTTATTTCCCTAATAAATCCCACAATCATGAACATTGTGAGTTCTGTGTGGGCAATAACAATGCAACAAATTATCGAATCCAGCAGAGAAGTAGAGTATCAAGGGAGGGACGGTGTAGTGTTAGAACAAGTAGAAAGATTGGAGGGTGGGTGGAGTCATGTGTGACTTTTACCTCACAGGAATCAGCCTTAGGCTGTTGATCTTGATTCTCTTTCTTCCTCATGAACTTATCAGAAGTCAGATGACGCTGCCATGCCATTTTTAACAATACATACTCTTTTTTTCCTAGATGGCTTTTTTGTCCCCACTTCTGTGACTGACCCTTTTGTCTCCTCTATATTCATTTACTTATCCATTCAACCAACAAATACATCTGTGTACCTATCCTGTCACAGGCTCTATGCTTGGAGTTGAGAATATTCACCAACTCATTCTATGAGGTCATTATGATCCTGATGCCAAAACCACACAACATTATGAGAAAGGAAAACTATAGGCACACTCATTATATAAATACAAAGAGTTCTGGTGGCACAGTGCCCAAGGCATTTGACTACTAACCAGAAGTTTGGCTGTTCAAATCCACCAGCTGCTCCATGGAAGGAAGATGGAGCAACCTACTTCCGTAAAGATTTACCTCTTTGGAAACCCAATGGGGGTTGCTATGAGTTGGAATCGACTTGATAGCAGTGAGTTTGGTTTTGTTTTAAGCAAAATACTTGTTGTTGTTGTTGTTATGTGCCGTTGAGTCAGCCCCAACTCATAGCAACCCCTCCTTGGGTTTCCTAGGCGGTTATCACTACGGAAGTAGATTGCTCAACCTTCCTTCCAAGGAGTGGCTGGTGGGTTTGAACTGCCAGCTTTCTGGTTAGCAGTCAAATGCCTTAGCCACTATGCTACCAGAGCTCCTAGCAAAATACTATCAAATCAAAATCAATAGTGTATGTAGTAGATTAAAAAGGGTTACAAATTCTTTGCTGCTCCTCCCATTAAGAGGTGGCATCTATTTCCCTAACCTTCGAATCTGGGCTAGCTTTGTGATTAGTTTTAACAGAATGTGACAGAAGTGACAATGTACAATTTCTGAGTTTAGGCCTCAAGAGACCTTATAGCCTCTGCTCTCTTTCTTAGAACCTGCTGGTACTACTATTAGACTGAGCTAGTTTTCTGTTTGATAAGAAAATACATGGAAAGAGAAACTCGGGTGTTACACTGAGGCCCTAGATATATTAATGAGCCCCGCTGTGTCTTGCAGACTCTAAGATGGCCCCCAATGATAACTACCTCTTGTATATCCTGTGTATATCTTTCACTTCAGTGTGAACTGGCCTAGCTTCTAATCAACAGAATACGAGAAAGGTGATGTCACTTCTGTGATTAGGTTACTCAAGATTGTGACTTCTGTCTTGCTAGAAGATTCACTCCCTGTTGGTTCTGATAAAGCAAACTGCCACATTGGAAAAGCCCAAATGATAAAGAAATGATGTCAGCCTCTAGCCAACAGTCAGCTAGGAACTGAGGTTCTCATTCCAACAGTCTTTAGGAAACTGAAATTCTGCCAACAATCAAGTAGCTTGGCAGCAAATCCTTCTCCCCCAGTTGAGCCTTTAGATGAGATCCCAGCCCTGGTTAACACCTTGACTGCTGCCTAACAAAAGACTCTGAAGCAGAGGACCCAGCTAAGCTGTGCCCCAATTCATGACTCACAATGTTATCTTCAGCTGTTGGATTTGTATTGATACGTTACAGAGCAATAGATAACTAATATACCAGCTGAAAACACCTGAACAGAGATAAGCCATCACAGCTAAACCCAGCCCAAACTGTTAACCTATAAAATCATAAGCAAATAAATGATTGTTGTTCAAAGCCACTAAATTTTGGGGAGATTTTGTTATGCAATAAAAACTAAAATAATATGTAAAAAAGATAATACATCATGGCCAAGTTGGGTTTATCACAGACAGGTGAAGATGGTTTAATTAGAAAAATCCATACTTGTAATTTATCATATTATCAAAGTAAAAGAAAAAAAACCTTTGACCACATGAAAAGGAGCAGAAAAGGCATTTGATAAAAATCATATACTTTTGGAAAAAACCTTAACAAATTAGGATTAGATGGAGATTTCCTTATCTTATGATAAGTATCTATAAAAACATGTAGTTAGTAACACTTTAAATGAGGAGATGTTGAAAATACTCCTTTAAAACAGGAATGAGAAAAGGGTGCCAACTAGTATCACTTCCATTATAATTGTATAAGAGGTCCTGATCAGCACAATAAGATAATAAAAAGAAATTAGAAACATAAAGACTGTAAAAAGTGTCTTTATTTGCATATTTGACTGTTCATATAACAAATCCAAAGAACCTAGATAAGTTGTTAGAAACAACAAGAGAGTTTAGCAAGGTGGCAGGGTATAAGATTTACATATAAAACTCAATTTCAATTTTGATGTATCAGCCAATAAATTAAAACTAAATTTAAAAGAAAATATCATTTTTGACAGTTTCAGAGAATATCAAGTCTGGCAGCATAGTGCCTAAGGCACTTGACTGCTCACCAGAAGGCTGG
>NW_006921957.1:3019749-3020996 GCF_000298275.1 Orycteropus afer afer
GAAGGCTGGAGGTTCAAACCCACCAGCCACTCCTTGGAAGGAAGGTTGGGCAATCTACTTCCATAGTGATACTGCCTTGGAAACCCAAGGAGGGGCGACTATGAGTTGGGGCCGACTCGATGGCACATTAACAACAACAACAACAATTATATATTTAATACTGGCACAGGGACAAACAAGTTGGCCAGTGGCATAAAATAGAACCCAGAAACAGATCTAAGCATATATGAAACTTGGGAATATGGCAAAGTTGATGTGTCACATCAGTGGAGAAAAGGAGGTCTACTCAGTAAAGAGAAGTAGGAAAAAAGGCCATCCATATAGAAACATGAAATAATAAATGAAAATAGTGTGCTAACCTCACACTATATACAAAACGTTAACTCCAGATGGATCATGGCTGTGGTAGTTAAGTTGTGTGCCAACTTGGCTGGGCTTAGTTTTGAGTGGCTGGGAAGCTAGATGTAGTTATTCCCCACGTTGGGGCTGATAATATACTCCATGGTGGAATCTACTGGAGCAGCTGAGTGATGTGGTATGCTTCCAGTATAAAAGAGGGCAGCTTTGGGATGTCATGTCTGATAGGAGTATCTTTGTTTATCTGGGGGTTTGGGATAGTCTAATAATATGATTTAAAGGTGAGACTGGACATACAGACAGTATTTAGAATTGGGGCTAACCATGCCAGAAAGACCAACAATGTGATGTGGGTGGGGATCATGTGCTATCAGTTGACCTCAGGATGGGCTAGAGATCAGATCAGCCATGTGGGCAATCAATAATGCCTATGTAATGGAGCCCCAATAAAAACTCTGGACACTGAGGTACAGGTGAGCATCTCTGGCAGCCAATACTCCACGTGTATTATCATCCATTGATACCTGAAGAGTATCTGTTCTGACTCCATGGGAAGAAGACAATGGAAGTTCTCTGGTACTTCCCCTTAACTCTACCCTATGTGCATCTTCCCTTGCTTGATGCTAATCTGTATTTCTTCTCTATAATAAACCATAATCGTAAGTATAACAGTTTTCAATGAGTTCTGTGAGTCTTTCTAGTGAATTATAGAACCTGAGTGTGGTTTTGGGAAATTGCTATTTATCATAATATGCTTTGGATAATTTTATGACTCTTTAAATGAAGTGCATATAAAATTTTGATAAAAATTAACCCTAAATTCAGAAAAAGAAAGGAAGGAAGAAAGGGGTATGCCAACACAGTTATGGAATCACAAAACATGGATTCAA
>NW_006921957.1:3021247-3024494 GCF_000298275.1 Orycteropus afer afer
CTTTATTTTGTTGTTTTAAATCAGATTTCTTATTTCTTAAAAAAAATGGACTAAATATGGACTAAATCATTCAAGTCTTAAACACAAGGCAAATAGCTCCTCTCCATGAACAAAAGCCTCTTGAACATTATAGAATCTGATCAATAGTAATAAGCATCTTTAAGTAAGGGACTGTGTCATATTTGTCCTAATGTTATCAACTCGCATAGTGCCTGGGTGGAACATAGTACATTCTCAATAAATGTTTGTTACATGAAAGCATGAATAATAATAGTAATTATAAAAATGTAGCAAACAAATAAATCAAACTGTAGTCTTCTTTACCTGCTTTTTTCTTCCCCTTTTGACCTGGTGCTTGGTCTATGCCATTTTGGCCTTTTCTCATTAACATAGCAAGTGATGCATCATGAGCTCTGAATAGGTCCACAACCTCATGTAAGGCAACATCTGTTATCAGATCACAGCTGAGGACAAGCACATCCGTCTGTCAAATGGAAAAGAGGAAAATCAGTATCACAAAGGACAATGCATCAAACAAAATCACCATAAAATAAATTTATGATGGCTTAGAAGTAAAAGCAAACTGTTGTTGTTGTTATGTGCCGTAGTCGGACCCGACTCATGGCGACCCCTCCTTCGGTTTCCAAGGTGGTATCATTACAGAAGTAGATAGCCCAACCTTCCTTCCAAGGAGTGGCTGGGGGGTTTGAACTGCCAGCCTTCTGGTTAGCAGTCAAGTGCCTTAGGCACTATGCTATGGTTTTCAAAGCTTTTTTTAAAGGAGCAGAATAAGTAAAAATATAAAAGTGAGGTTGTTCTAATTGAACTGTGGTGGGAAAGGGTCTGGAATCTCTACTTCCTCCTCAGGGACCTCACTAGACAGTCTCTGAGGTACCCTCTGGAACCCTCAGTTCTAAGGAACAGAGTCTGAAAACCACAACATTGTCTATGTTTGTGGAATTAATGATCTCATATTTACACATCCCTTTACAATTTAAAGGAGCTCTGATGGTGCAGTAGCTAAGGCATTCAACTGGAGCTAAGGCATTCAACTGGTAACAAAAATGTCAGTAGTGTGAACTCACCAGCTGCTCTGCATAAGAAAGATGAGGCAATCTGCTTCTGTAAAGATTCATAGCCTAGGAAACCTATGGAGCAGTTCTACTTCATCCTGAAGGGTCACTATGAGTCAGAAATGACTTAATGACAGTAGGTTTGGTTTTTTTGGTTTACAATTTAAGAAGCATTTTTATATAGCTTGATGACTTAATATGGTTATGAAACATTACAGGGTAATCACTTTGCCAAAGGACGAGGAAACAACAGGATATATGTAATATAATGTTCCACCTTTTAGGAACTCAGTCTAACTAGTAAACTATTGGAAACAATCCAACCTCATGTATGTACAAAGCACTCCTTTAATCTTTATAACAATCCCATGAGGATGGGACTATAATTATTAATATGTTTCCATTTTTATGGATGGGAAAATTCAGGCCTACTTACTACAGTGCTTGGCATACACTGTTGTTAGGGACCATCAAGTCAATTCCAACTTGTAGCAACCTACGTACAACATAACAAAACACTGCCTGGTCCTGTGCCATCCTCTGCATAGCACAGGTTGTTAATGAGTCCTCCTCCAATCCTAATATTGCATTCTTCATATAATCCAGCTTCTGGGATTATTCGTTCAGCATACAGATCGAATAAATATGGTGAAAGGCTACAACCCTGATGCACACCTTTCCTGATTTTAAACCACTCAGTATCCCCTTGTTCTGTTACAATGACTGTCTCTTGGTCTATGTATAGGTTCCTCATAAGCACAATTAAGTGTTCTGAAATTCCCATTCTTTGCAATACTCTCCATAATTTGTTAGGATCCAAACAGTCAAATACCTTTGCATAGTCTCAGTAAACCACAGGTAAACATCTTTTTGGTATTCTTTGCTTTCAGCCAAGATCCATCTGACATCAGCAATACATGCCTTGTTCCATGCCATCTTCTGGACACAGCTTGAATTTCTGACAGTACTTTGTCAATATACTGCTGCAACAGTTTTTGAATTATCAGTCAGCAAAATTTTACTTGAGTGTGCTATTAATGATGTTTTTTATTAATTTCTGCATTCTGTTAGAATGGGCACAAATACGGATCTCTTCCAATTGGTTGGCCAGGTAGATATCTTCCAAATTTTTTGGCATAAATGAATGAGCACCTCCAGCGCTGCATCCATTTGTTAAAACATATCAATGGTACTCCAACAATTCCCGGAGCCTTGTTTTTTTTTTTTTTGCCAATTTTTTTAGTACAGTTTGGACTTCTTCATGCATGAATAGTTTTACTTAATCTTCAAAATAACTTTACACAGTTAGCACCATTATTATTTGTACTTTACAGACTAAGAAACAGGTTTACAGTAGTTATGTAATTTATCTAAGGTCTAATAGCTAGTAATCACTATTTATATAACTAAAGAATTTGTATTACTGAATAGTGGCATGACAGCTGAATGAACAGAGGATGTTTAATAGAGAAAAGAAAAGATCATGTGTGGGAGAGACAGTGGGCAGTATAAGGAATGGAGGGTAGGATTATGAATGAAGAAGATAATGGCACTCTTCAAGGTGATCTTATCAACTGATATCAATAACACATGCAAGTAAAATTTTGCTGAAGATAATTTAAAGATGATTGCAGCAGTATACTGACAGGGATCTTCAAGTACTTGACAGTCTGAATAAAGAATCACATTTTACCTGTAGCCCAAGAATAAATCTAAGAATGATAGATAAAACATTCAGAGAAGTATTTTTGGTTTCTATATTAACTTCTATCAATCAGAGCTAGTCAGAAAGAATAATTTTATAAGATAGTGACTTTTCACCATTAGAGGTGCTTTAGTAAAAACTATATTATCACCTATAATGATAATTTATTTAACATTTATTGAACATTTTCTCTACCAGGGCCTATGGTGGAACCTGGAGGAAACCTGAACTAGAAAGGATTAAGTGTGATTAAGCACAGCTACTCAGAATATTTTAAACAAAATTCCTACACAAACATTCTGCCATTATGTTTTATCGTAATTGCATACAGTGAAGTCTAAAACCAACCAACTAGAAAACAAATTCCTTAAATTTAATTGTAAATCAACTACACCAGTGTTTCTCAACATTATACCTATAATTTTCCAGAGATGCCTCAAGAAAAGCCTGGTTCTCTGCTACTTTTCCT
>NW_006921957.1:3030479-3044822 GCF_000298275.1 Orycteropus afer afer
ACCTGTAACCCTGGGGCTGATTATATATATAAAATTCCAAGTTCAGACTTGATGGTGCCTGGCTACCACTGGCAACCACTTGGAAAGGTTCAGAATAGGAGATCCTGGATAGAGTAAGAGAAAAATGTAGAACAAAACTCAAAATCATAAAAAAAGACCAGGTTTACTGGTTTGATATACAGTGGTGAAACCCCCAAGGCCATGGCCCCTAGTCACATTTTAGGCCTGGATGTGAACTCACTCCTGTAGCTTCCAGCCAAATAGCAAATAGGCATATAAGATGAACATTTACACCAAAACCAAAAAACCAAACCCACTGCCATCGAGTCAATTCTGAGTCAAAGGGACTCCCATTGGGTTTCCGAGGCAGTAAATCTTTATGGAAATAGATTGCCCAGTCTTCCTTCTGTGGAATGGCTGGTGGGTTTGAACCACCAACCTGCTGGTTAGGCACTGTGCCACCAGAGTTCCTTGAACATTTATACCAGGTAGGTACAATCCTTAGAACAATCAACCATGGGAAACAGAAGGGCAGTATTTGCACAGAGAGACAGCTCAGAGGACAGGAATGCATAGAAAAGAAGGACACAGGGAAAAGGTACCACAGGGAGGAAGTGAGAAGAGAGGTGTTACATTATGCGGATCATAATCAATGTCATGGAACAAAATGTATATGAACTGTTGTATGGAAAATGAATTTGCTCTGTAAACTTTCACTCAAATCATATAAAAATATTCCAAGTTCATAAATAAAGTTAGTATTTACATGGAAGTTTTTGTAAGTGGTTCCATCTTTCCTGAGATTTTAATTTAAAAGCAAGATTCCTGCTTTGGATGGGAAAATTGATTTAAATTCACATTCTACTAAAGAAAAGACTCATGCTCGTGAGGCTCAAACATCATAATGCCTTGTCTTACAGGCTAAAATTTCTTATTTTAAATGTAGAACATGTACCATTATTTCTTTTTCTGTGTATGACTCATTATCTATAGTCTAAACAATTTCCTTTGAGGGTCACTTAGTAAGGTTAAGAAGTTCAAATTTGGATTTTCTCTACTCCTCTGTTTAAGGCCTGCATAATTCTTCCTGGATCTTAACTCTGAGATTTAAAAAAAAAAAAAAAAAAAAATCCCTATAAACATCTTCTTTTTAGGAAAAAACTCCTAAGCTTGCAACTCACTATCCAGAAACCATCAAACATGAACAAATCAGCCTACATACAGGCAAGCTAAGGAAGAAGCAGTCTGCAGAAAGGCAGGGGACATGTGGCCATCACTAAAGACATGCACACAATCGTCACTAAACCAGTACAGAAGTTGCTCCATTTCATTATAATGGAAAAGACAAGTTTGCTAAGAAAAAATCTCCTTTCTATTTTCTAAGTTTCTCTGATAAGATGACTGATGTTGTAAGTTGACTATTCTACAATAAATTGAATTATTAAGTATACTCCAAAACGTATCAACAGCACTGTCTTGGAAAATAAACGCTGTTATCATTTAATGACTGCAAAAATGCTTAAATCTGTGAGTATAGTGAATGCCTAACAAGTCCTGCATAATTGTGAACAGGCTGCAGGCTAATTTTTTTTCTTTGTTTTTAGATGACTTTTGCTAAACTGAATGTAAAATCCCCAAGGAACACAAGAACAGACCCTTCCTCTAATGTCTGGTTGCCATCTGTTCTCAGTATGAAAAGAAAAACTTAGGTCTGAAAGGACAGGGCCCAGGATACAGATGGAGGTGTTGTTTCATCAGTCCCTCTCCTGCCTCTGTTCTCAGAAAACGCACCATGTAAGATTCACTGAGACCAAACAAACAAATTCCCATCTTCTTTGGAACCCTACCACAGCCTTTGCTGTCTGATCAATGTATTTTGTTTCCAAGGTTGGAAATCCTAGAAGGAATAAAAGTTTGAAAGGAAAAACAAACCATCCTTACACCTTCATAACATTATTTTTCTTTACATTGTTATAAAGGCTACAATAAAAATAAAATAAATAATCACTGCTTTGATTTTTATTCTAAAAATGTAAAGCCCAGTCTAGTGATGTAAATGATCTACTAACTGAAGTCCAGAGGTAGAAAGCAGGCAAAATGATTAAAAGCCACAAAGATTTTGTAATCACATATGATCACAAGCCATGAATAAACACATGGACTGTTTGGACTGTAAAGCAGATGTGTATCTGAAATGCAGTCAACTTTAAAGCTCCTTTATCTCACCAGCCCTCAGCTACCTTGTGTTTCATAAGATCAGTTCTGTTCTAACAGTAATGGTATGTCTTTTCTTCCACAGAGACCAACTGGAATCTCCAAAGACCTCCCTACTAACTATTCCAAATGTACTTAGTGTGCACTAGACTGCTCCTAGAGGAGCCAGGGCAATGCCAGGGACAAAAAGCACAGCTCCGAAGGACAGCACACGTGTATACTGTTGATAAAGCAGAAACATACACGATTCTCAAGGGAAGGCAGCACTTTGATGCTTGGAGACAAATCAAGACACCAGGAATTCAAAATCCAAACTGCTGCCAGTCAGTCACGGCAGAAGCAAACAAATGAAGTTTAGAAAACTTGATCACCTACCCATGGCACAGCCTAGAAATATCTCTCATTAAAGAGCATTTTCAATTAAGCCAAAACCACTGAGTAAAACTTGAGGAAAAAAAATAAAAAGTCAGAAAATTGGATGTATGTGTGTGTGGTGGTGATGGTGGGACAGGAGGCATGGGAGCTACTGGGAATAGGCTCTTTTCTTTTCCTGGCAGCTGTTCCATGGCAGACTATTATAAATAACACAATCTGGCAAACAATTTCCTATGGCAAGGCAAAAGAAAAATACATTTAGTCCCCTGGAAAAAAACTGTCAGGCAAGGTAACTACCATGCATTTACCCACCCAGCAATTCCCCAAATGCTGGCTATGGTCCAAATCACCACCCACCCTGCATGCCGCCCCTGCACATATGGAACTAATGAATTCAGCTACTTGATGTGACTAAGAATGGTCACAATTTACACTTTCCTATGTGGTCCAATCCCAATCCATTTCCAAGAGTAGTTTATGCGCTTTAATAAACATCATCTACTTGGAATGGAGACTTCACTAGGCTCAAATTCAGTTGAAAGCACTTGGAAAAGATTCCCAGTCTACAGGCCCCCAAATTGCATAGCACATTCAAGGGCCAACTACCACTTTGTTTTCATTGAGGTTAGGGTAATAGGTGTAGGAAGGAGTGACCAAATCAGTCTGCAAGTAAGAAAAGTGATAATGCTTAGATTCAGAGCTAGGCATTCTTCCTGTGTTCTTTAGCTCAATCATAGTGCCACTATTATCTGGGATCTGAAGTGAGAAATCTGACCATAGTCCTGGAGAACTTCCTTTCCTGCCCAGCCCCTCCATTCCAACATCTCACTGGTCCTCAAGTCTTCTTCTTTTATGTCCATGCACTCCCTTAGTTCAGGCCTCAAAAATCTTTTTCTTAACTAGTTCCTTAACTGGTTTTAGTTTTTCCCCTGTTCTAGTCTATATTACAATTTTCACTACATGTCATTTTCCTCCTTAAAGACTCTAACACAGTGGTCTCCAAACATAAAAAAAAAAGTTGAACACTTAACTTTTAAAATTTATTTTAAAAACATGTAAAATACATGTTTTGCTCAGTGGTTTTGGCTTGACTGAAAATGCTCATATAATGAGAGATTTCTAGACTTGCCTATGGCTTAGTAACTGAGTTTTCTTAATTTATTTAAAATATGCTCAATGTAAAACATATATTAAAAAAGACATTTTAAAAGGAAGAGAAAATAAAAACAACTAGAAATTCTAATATTTTCCTCTGGAAGTATATTCTGCACATCCCATGGCTGTGGATACACCCTATTTAGCAAACCACTGCTCTACCAGACTGTGGTGCAACAGGTCACTTTCATATGACCTTTCTAGCCACACTCAAGAGCTCTGGTGGCGGAGTGCCTAAGGCATTTGACTGCTAACCAGAAGGATGGTGGTTTAAACCCATCAGCCACTCCTCAGAAGGAAGACTGGGCAATCTACTTCCACAGAGATACTGCCTCAGAAACCCAAGGAGGGGTTGCTCTGAGTTGGAATCGACTTGATGGCAGTGAGCTTGTTTTTTTCTTTAGCCACACTCTTGTAACACTCACCAAATGATTGGATGGGACTGTGGAGCTCTGGGGGAGCTCTGGTAGCATAGTGGCTAAGACACTTGCCTGCTAACCAGACGGCTGGCGGTTCAAACCCACCAGCCACTCCTGGTTCAAACCCACCAGCCACTCCTCGGAAGGAAGGTTAGGCAATCTACTTCCATAGTGATACTGCCTTGGAAACCCAAGGAGCGGTCACTATGAGTTGCAGCCTCAATGGCACATAACAACAACAATGCAAATAAGGTTCTTGTGACCACCAAAGAGATTGACAGTGTGCTAATAATACAAATAGAGTGCATGAAAACCATGTAAATAACGTGTATGGAACACTAACAAGTGGATTGGGCAGTTTTGCCATCCTGCTAGGATTAAAACGAACCATCCCAGATGCAGAAAGCAGGGGGAAGGGGTTGACTACCACCAAGAATAAAAGATGGTAGCAGAGTGTTTCCTCTGGACCCAGTGTCCCTGCTCTGGGAGCCTCCTAGACCCAGACAGCTGTAACACCAGAGATGGCGAGAGACAGCAAGAAGCAACAGTAAAGAAATGGTGGCAGCAGAAGGAGCAGAACCAGAAACAGGCAGGAGATTGCACAGTAGGCTTCCAGGCCCATACAGCAAAAAAGCAGAATGCCTTTGGCCAGTAGGCTTGCTGGTGGAGCGGGGTGTCTCTGTGCACTTATTGGCAGAGTAAAAAAGTTTTGTAACACTTGTCTGAGCAGGGCATAAGTAAGGCTGAGAGGTCCATAGGCCACAAGTCTGAGAAGCATGTCTATGGGCACAGTTGAGAAGTAGCTGTCCTGATTGAAGAACTATGTCCTGACTTGTTCTGGTTTGGATTTGTAACCTATTGTTTCTCTAATAAACCCCATAATTGTGAGTATTGTCTGTGAATTCTGTGTGGCCATTACAACTATATCAAAGCCAGCAGAAAAGTAGAGAGTGCTGTGGGAAGGACAGCTGGTCTCAGAATGGGTGAAAATGTTGGAGAGAGCAGATATTTCTGAGCTCAGTCTCATAGGAATCAGCCTTGGGCTAATGCTGCTGATGGTGACGCTCCCCTTGTAAAGTTAGAAGAATTCAGATACCTTTGCCATGCCATTTTTAAAGGGATTACATTTAAATTCCTTAGTATGATAATGAGGGCCTTTAACATATGGAGTCTACCTACCTAATTCAGCCTTCTCTCCTACAATTCCTCTGCATGTAGCCAGTATTAGTTAACTTGCCAAAGTAACTGCCCAGAATGCATTCCCTATTTTCTCCCCCCACCCCCTCCACATATTCATCCATCAAGATTCAGGTTTTGTCCCAATTATTTAAAAGGGCAGAACCAATATATTATTTTCCCTGGAGATTAATTTCTTAATGACTACAGCCTTTACATCACTAATTGGATTATATGTTTGTTTTCTAGCCTAGACTTTGGGCTCTATAAGGAGGTCTTTTATCTTTGTCCTTCCAGTGTTCAATCTAGTACTGAAAACAGACATGAAAGTTCTCAAAAAAATAATTTTTTTTGTCAGAAAGCTCTAGTATGTGTCCCATAAAAAGAAGACTAGTAAACCAAGGAAAAGGAAAATATGGATTCCATTAAAGAAAGCATTAAACTCAAGGAAGAAGCAAAGAGAATCCTCAGGATGATGATAAAGGGAGATCACAGGATGACAGCTGTGCACCAGGCATGGAAGGTAACCAATATGGACTGAGGCAAGTGAGGAGACTCTGGGAAAAACTTCTTTAGGAAGATGAAATTGGTAGTAGAGTTGAAGAATCTAAATATCTTGAGAGGAGATTTAGACAATTTGTGAAGAGGCTGGGGGTTAAATTACTAAATTCATAGAACACTAAGCAAAGAAAAAGACAAAATTATTAACTTACAGAGAAAAAATTATGTGGGAAAGAAAAATAACCATATCTGACCACATGGTTCAGCAGTTTACAAAGTCAAACTACACAAATAAACAATGAGTATTAATTTTCCAAAATTATAATATAACTGTACTAAGAGGATAAGGGAAAGGAAGAACATATGTGGGAGGTGGAAGCAGGGGGGAAGAAAGCTAAATCCTCATCTTAGATAGTAGAGAATCAATACCAGTTGCCATGGGGTGGATTCTAACCTATGGTGACCTCATGTGTCAGAGCAGAACTGTGCTCCACAGAGTTTTCAGTGGTTGATTTTTTAAAAGTAGACCGCCAGACTTTTCTTCCAAGGAGCCTATGGTTGGGCTCAAACCTCTAACCTTTTGATTATCAATTGAGCACATTAACCATCTGTACTACCTAGGAACTACAGGGAATCAAAAAGTAAGAAAAGACCAAAATGGATGTCAGAAGAGACTCTGAAACTTGTTCTTGAATGGAGAGTAGCTAAAGCAAATAGAAGAAATGACAAGATAAAAGATCTGAACAGAAGATTTCCAAGAGCAGCTCAAGAAGATAAAGTCAATTATTATAATGAAATGTGCAAAGACCTGGAGTTAGAAAACCAAAAGGGAAGAACATGCTTGGTATTTCTCAAGCTGAAAGAACTGAAGAAAAAATTCAAACCTTAAGTTGCAATGCTGAAAGATTCTATGGGCAAAATATTGAGGAAATATCAAAAGAAGATGGAAGGAATACAGAGAGTCTCTGTATCAAAAAGAATTAGTCAATGTTCATCTATTTCAGGCAGTGGCATATGATCAAGAACCAATGGTACTGAAAGAAGAAGCTGAAGCTGCACTGAAGGACTGGTCGAAAAACAAGGCTCCAGGAATTGACAGAATACCCACTGAGATGTTTCAACAAACAGATACTGCACTGCAGGCACTCACTTGGCTATGCCAAGAGATCTGGAAGACAGCTAGCTACCTGGCCAACTGACTGGAAGAGATCCATGTTTGTACCCATTCCAAAGAAAGGTGATCCCACAGAACGTGGAAATTGTTGAACAATATAATTTATATCACATTCAAGTAAAATCTTGCTGAAGATATTTCAAAAATGGTTGTAGCAGTACACTGACATGAACTTCTAGAAATGCAAACTGGACTCAGAAGAGGACATGGAACCAAGGATATCACTGCTGATGTCAGATGGATCTTGGTTGAAAGCAAAGAATACAAAAAAGATGTTTACTTGTGTTTTATTGACTAGCAAAAGCATTCAAGTGTGTGGATTATAACAATTATTATTGTCAATTATTATAATGAAATGTGCAAAGACCTGGAGTTAGAAAACCAAAAGGGAAGAACATAATATTATTGTAGTAATATATTATCCATAATATTATTATGGATACCATTGAGAAGAATGGGAATTCGAGAACACTTAATAGTGCTATGAACCCATAGACCAGGAGGCTGTTGTTCAAACAGAACAAGGGGATACTGCATGGTTTAAAATCAGGAAGGGAGTGCATCAGGGTTGTATCCTTTCACCATACTTACTCAATCTGTATGCTGAGCAAATAATCCGAGAAACTGGACTATATGAAGAGCAATGCAACATCAGGATTGGAGGAAGAGTCATTAACAACCTGAGATATGCAGACAGCACAACCTTGCTTGCTGAAAGTGAAGAAAACTTGAAGCAGTCAACTGATGAACATTAAAAACTTCAGTCTGCAGTATGGATTACACTTCAACATGCAGAAAATGAAAATCCTCATAAGTGGACCGATAAGCAGCATCACAATAAATGGAAAAAGACTGAAGTTGCAAAGACTTCATATTACTTGGTTTTACAATCAACACCCACGGAAGCAGCAGTCAAGATATCAGATGACGTACAGCACTGGGCAAATCTGCTGCAAAAGATTTCTTTAAAGTGTTGAAAGAGCAAAGATGTCTCTTTGAAGACTAAGATGTACCTAACCCAAGGCATGGTATTTCCAATCACCTCATATGTATGTGAAAGCTGGACAATGAACAAGGAAGACTGAAGAAGACTTGATGCTTTTGAGTTGTGGTGTTGGCGAAGAATACTGAAGGTACCATGGACTTCCAGAAGAACTAAGAAATCTATCCTGGAAGAAGTGAAGCCAGAATGCTCCTTGGAAAAGAGAATGGCCAGACTTCATCTCACCTACTTTGGTCATGTTTTCAGAAGGGGCCATTCCCTGGAGAAGGATATCATACTTGGTAAAGTGGAGGGTCAATGAAAAAGGGGAAGGCCCTCAACAAGATGGAGTGACACAGTGGCTGCAACAGTAAGCTCAGGTATAGCAAGGACTGTGAGGCTGGTGCAGGACCAGGAAGTGTTTTGTTCTGTTGTACATAGGGTCGCTATGAGTCGGAGTCTACTCAAAGGCAACTAACGACATAAGGGAATCAACAGATAGTCTTTTAAACAAAAATCTCTGCCCTCAAGGACTTACATTCTGTTCTCTGACCACCACCTTCTCTTATTTTTCTAACTCATTCTGCTATTTACTATAATTTTCTGATTATAACAGGATGCTCGATCCATTCAATAAAATGATTTTTCATATCCTCATTGCCCTCATGACTCATTTACACAGCTTATGGTACTCCATTACTATTATCACTCCCTTATACAGGCATGGGAGCTCTGGTGGTGTAGTGCCTAAGACATTTGACTGGTAACTTAAGACATTTGACTGGTAACTAGAAGGCTGGCGGTTCAAACCCACCAGCCACTCCTTGGAAGGAAGGTTGGGCACTCTATTTTCATAGTGATACTGCCTCGGAAACCCAAGGAGGGGTCTCTATGAGTTGGATACAACTCAATGGCAGTGGGTTTGGTTTGGTTTGGTTTTATACAGGCATACTTCAAAGATACTTCTGGGTTTGGTTCCAGACCACTGAAATAATGGGAATATTTCAATAAAGTGAGTCACATAAATATTGTGGTTTCCCAATGCATATAAAGTCATATTTATATTATATTATAGTTAAGTGCACAACAGCATTATGAAAAAGTTTGAAACATTTGAGAATTACCAAAATGCAACACAGGACACAAAGTGAGCATATACTGTTATAAAAACGGCACCAACTGACTTGCTTGACACAAGGTTGCCAAAAACCTTCAGTTTTGTAAAAAACACAGTGTCTGTGAAACACAATAAAGCAAAGTGCAATAAAATGAAGTATGCCTGTATTCTTCTTTGCCATTCTCTTTATCCTTTGTACTCACTTGGTAAAATCCCAATGTCAGTTAAATTCCAACTCTCTATCTACTTTACTTTGCATGTGAACCCAAGTAGCTGAGAAAAACTCCCAACAATATCAACTAGTCTCATTCTAAATTGATAATTCAAATCTTAGCATGGTTTAGCAACACATTTGCCTAGCCAATTCATTCTCATATTCTCTGAGATGATTTCATATCATCTCATCTTTCCTTAAAACTTTTATACCCCTCTTTCTTCTTCACCCTTGGCTGGAGGCTTCACATCTTATTTCAATGAGAAAATAGAAGCAAGCAGAAGCAGAAAACATCTTTCTGCCACAAAATTAACAAATACACACTCATCCTATGCTACATATTCTGTCAATAACAACAGACTAACTGTCCCTATTCCTATAAGGCAGACCTATCTATTTGCACATTGGATCACATGCCCTCTCATCTCCCAATAAATTCCACAAGAGCAGGGCCTTGTTTTTACTCACTTTTCACCTCAAGCAGCCAGCAAAGTACAGGCAGTCAAAACATAACTGCTAAAGTGATACGTGAATACTTTCTCTATCACTCATAAGCCCCTTTTCTGCATCATTGCTATCAGCATACACACATGCTACAATACATCCTAGCTTCAAAAACTAACAAAATGTATAAGCTGGGCAAGGGAGCATTTATTTATTATTTATTTATATCACATACATTAATCTGTAGATATTTTGAAGTATTTCATTTTTAAAAAAACACACAAAAAACCTCCCTTGACCTTTGTTCCCCTACCAGCTGTTGCCCAATTTTTTCTTCTTTCTTCATATCAAAATTCCTCAAAAAAGTTAGCTGTCTCCATTTTCTCACTCATCTTCCCTTCTCTGTAATTGGTATTTGTCCTTATCACTTTAGTAAGGCTTTAAGTTACCACTGAGCCTAGTTTGCCAAATTCTATGTTTAGTACTCCATACTCATATGACTCGAATTCTTAGTAGCATGTGGTCCAATTGATTAGTCCCTCCTTGACTCACTTTCCTTGCTAAGTTTCCAAAACACCATAATCTCCTGAGTTCTCCTTCTCCTTGAGCAGCCACACCTTCCTAATCACCTTATTTGCTCTTCCTCTCCTTCCTGATCTCTAAATATTAGGGTCAGTCTTAGTATCTCTTCTCTACTTTTGCTACACACATTCCCTGGGTGATTTCATGTGGCTTTAAGTACCATTTAATTTGTTGATGATCCCCAGATTTATAGCTCTAACCCTAACCTCTGCTTTGAGCTTCAGAATTATAAATTCAACTGCTTACTTGACATTTTAACTTGGAAATCTTTTACCTAACACCTAAAATTTAATGTCCACGAAGAACCTTAAGTTCCAAATTACTCCTCTCCCACTCTCCTGCACTGCAGTAAATGCTATCACCATTCCTCTGGTTGTTCAAGCCAAAAACCCAAAAGTCATCATTTATTTCTCTTTTCCTCATTCTGTACACCTAATCTATAAGAAGTCCTGTCAGCTTTACCTTCAGTATGTTTTGAATTCAATTACTTCTACCACTATTGTTCTAATCACAGTCACCATTATATCTTTCATCTAGACTACTGAAATCATCTCCTAACTGGTTTGCCTGGTTCTGTCCTGTCCTACTATAGTCATATTTTCCATGCAACAGCTAGAGTGACCTTTTAAATGTATAACTCAGATGATGTCATTCAATAACCTCTAGAAGTTTTCCAATAAAAGAAAATCTGAACTTTAAATCTTTACTAATGTCTACAAGATCCTTTATGATCTGGTCCTCTCTGAACTCTCAGGCCTTGTATATTACCATTCTACCACTAAATTACTGTTTTAGCCACATTAGGCTTCTTGCTATTTCTCAAATATGTCAAATCCATTCCTACTTCTATGTCTCTGTACTTACTATTCTCTCTACAAGGAAAGACTTTTTTCTCAGATATTCTTATGGCTCACTACCCTACATTATTAGGGTTTTTTGTCAAGTGTTATTTCCTGTCCTCCACTACTCTTTATCGCCTTATCCTGCTGTATATTTCTTCTTAGCACTGTCACCATCTGAAATTACTTACTTGTTTACTTATTTAGTATCTTTCTTTCTCCTTATAGAGTAGCTCGATGAGGGCCAAGATATTATTTACCTGGTTTACCGCTACATTTCTAGCATATGGCACAGTGCCTCACATACAGTAGTTGTTCAATACATATTTCCTGAATAAATTAACAAATTAATATTTTAAAGATGAATTAAATACAAGCTTAGAGGGGCTTTATAACCTTACCCAAGGCCACAAAGCTAGTAAATGGCAGAACGAAGATTAGAATCCAGGTGCTCTTGTCTATGAAAGCCAAAACCTGTGTTTTTTACATCATGCCACCCTACTTTTTCACCCCTCAAAAAGGAAAATGCTCCCTCTGGGAGAATCTGCTTGAAGTAGAGGCCAGCCATGTCAGTAAACTTAGGTCTGGTCAGGAATTAGCTGTAAAAAGAGTGAATACTAAGCAGCCAATGCCATAAACTCTCTGATTGATAATCATTGAAAACTCATCCTTAAACTCACATAAACAGATGTTATATTTTAAAGAAGAACCTTGTTCTAAATGTTTACAAAGAGCTTGCTTCCTTCTGTCACTCATTCAATTAACAAATACTTACTGAGCATATTTGTTCTATGCCAGGCCCAGATCCAGTCCTTTTCTCACCATCTAGTGCAAGGAGAAGGAGCTCTGGTGGCATAGTGCCTAAGGCATTTGACTGCTAACCAGAAGGCTGGCACTTCAAATCCACCAGCCGCTCCTTGGAAAGAGGATCAGACAATCTACTTCTGTAGAGATACTGCCTCAGAAACCTAAGGAGGCGTCGCTAGAGTCAAACTGACTTGATGGCAATGAGTTTGGTTTTTTTAATTAGAGGGCAAGGATATGACAATGTAACAGATAATTTCAATTCCCTTTGCAGGTACAGAAAAATGACACCTAATCCATTCAGACTTAGAAAGCCAGAGAAGGCTTATTAGAGCAGATGATGCTTAAGTTAAAAGCTAAAAAAGGTTGGGTGACTATAAGCTATTTCAAATGAACTCCCTGGTAATGGTGACAGATGCTTAGTGACTTCCCACAAATGGTAACGGACAATTCCACTAGTCAGACTGTAGTATTATCTTGGATTCACAGCAGCAGCAGATGTCCCTACCCAGTAAATCCAGAAAGCTAAGCCATGTAGGCTGCTTGTCACTCAAAAGTAAAGAGTTTGTGATGACAGCCTGGGTTTTCTATCACAGTTTTTAGCTATCACCTTTCCCCAAAACTCTCAGTTGATAATGACTCAAAGGGATCAGGCCCAACACAGTTGTAAGTTTTCTGCTACCAGATAAAAGTCAGGGCTGCAGAAGTCCCTTCCTGCAGATCAGAGTTCAAACGTGCAGTGGTCTGAAAAGGGGTAGGATGAGAACACTTCAAGCTTGTGGATCCATATCCCAAGTTAGTACAGTAAGAAGAAAAGCTTCAATGAAATTTCCCGATTTAAAAAAAAAAAAAAAGCTTCTAAAATTCCTTCATTCAACTTGTTTCTGCCTTAACTCCTGGGCTTTTTACTATACCACCAAGAGCCTCAAAAAAGGGATCATCAGCAATACACTGAGGTCCTTCTTGGCAACGAGAGCCCACCAAAGCAGTCATAAGAAGGAGAGTTGCCACTTAAAAAGGTCTTCATGCAAGTTAAGACCAAGTTCTCAAACCTTCTCTTAACCAAATTGTACTTACTCTTCTTAAGCAGATAGAAATCTGCCAAAAACAAATCCTTGGGCGAAATGCGAGGTTCCAGGAGAGAAAGAGATTTGTAATTTGATATAGACATCAAATAACCTGCAGTTAGTTAGCTTCTGGAACATCTAAAAATAGCACATATGCTCAATCTTTCTAATAAGCTGTCTCCAGGATGGGGATTTCACTGGTATAGTTTGTTCTTTGTTGTAGCATGTTAGCTATTTCCTAAGACATGTGACAATAGTCCTTTTTGTACATCAAAAGACTTAAATAACTAAACCTTTAACAACTGGTGTGCTTGTATCGTTATCCCTATTTTCTTGGTTGTAAAACTGAGGCACAAGTAAATGAGGCTTTCCTGAGGCCAAAGAAATAGAAAATTATCAGCTTTACAGTTTCTAAATTAAGAGAAGCAATGAGACCTATAATACAAATGTTTTAAACATAGGCTACAGAACTCTATTATAGATTTTGTCTGTTAAAGCGTCTTAAATATACCTCACTAACCTGGGTCAGCAGGGCAGGAGAGCGGTAGAAAGGGGATTAAAAGGCCCTGGAACCCGGACAGAGGAGGAGTCAGATGCAGGGATCCAGGTGAAGAGAGGGAACCCAGGCAGGCCCAAAGCAGCAGGGCAGGAGAGTGGGAGAAAGGGGATTAAAAGGCCCAGGAAATGGGACAGAGGAGTCAGTTGCAGGGACCCAGGTAAGGGTGGTAGGAGAGGTTTCCAACAAACTTGTCTACTGGTTTGTCCTACCATGGTGATGTGTTGATGTGAGTTTTGAGGCTGAGGCACCAGTGTTTCAATCCCAGCGGGATGCACATGGTACACAGGTATCAGCCCAGCTTACAGACTGAGATAGACTATGAAGAAGTAAGAGGCTGTCCACTTCTCAAAGAATTGGCCAGGGAAAACCTTATGAATAACAAGAAACACTGTCTGATACATTACCGTGCAACTTTATGAAAAGTCCGATTAGGTTAGAAGGCTCTCAAAATAGGACTGGGAAAGAGCTGCAACATCTGAGTAAACCCAGCCTTACTCCTATGGATAAGGTAAAGCTTCGAGACCTCCATTTGCTGATGTGGCACCACTCAAGTTGAGGAGAAACAGCTATAGACATCGATTAATCATCGGAACACAGAATGTACGAAGTATGAATCTAGGAAAATTGGAAGTTGTCAAAAATGAAATGAAATGCATAAAGATTGATATCCTCAGCATTAGTGAGCTGAAATGGACTGGTTTTGGCCATTTTGAATCAGACA
>NW_006921957.1:3046592-3058347 GCF_000298275.1 Orycteropus afer afer
TTAAAATCAAGAAGGGAGTGCGTCAGGGTTGTATCCTTTCTCCACACTTATTCAATCTATATGCTGAGCAAATAATCTGAGAAGCTGGACTATATGAGGAAAAACGTGGCATCAGGATTGGAGGAAGAATCATTAACAACCTGAGATACGCAGATGATACCATTTTCCTTGCTGAAAGTGAAGATGACTTGAGGCACTTACTGATGAGGGTTGAAGAACACAGTCTGCAGTATGGATTACGTCAATATAAAGAAAACAAAAATCCTCACAACTGGACCAATGAGCAGCATCACAATAAATGGAGAGAAGGTTGAGGTTGTCAAAGAATTCACGTTGCTTGGTTCTACAATCGATGCCAATGGAAGCAGCAGTCAGAACATTAGACGATGTGAAGCACTGGGAAGGTCAACCATGAAGGAACTGTTTCAAGTGCTGAGGAGCAAGGATATCTCCTTGAGGACTAAGGTGCGCCTGACACAAGCCATGACTCACAGAGACCTTTAGGACAGAGCAGAACTGCCCCACAGGATTTCTAAGGCTGTAAATCTTTACAGAAGCAGAGTTCCTCATCTTTCTCCTGCAGAGCCACTGGGGGTTTTGAACTGACAACCTTATGGTTAGTAGCTCAATGTTTTAACAACTATACCACCGGAGCTCCTTACATGTAACCCACAGACTCTAAAAATAAAAGGAAAAAGTAATTTGGAAAATGTTAGACCAATAAACCTGCTCTAATGCCAAGGGTCTAGAGTCAGAGTGGATTATAAGTGCTACTGATATTTATCTTTTGGAGGCAACATAATAAAGCGAAAAAAGCATGGGCATTTGAGACACACAAATACATCTCTCAAAAGCCAGGGCCAGCTCTAGCCCTGGCTAAGCAGCTAACCAGGCACATGATCTTGGGCAGGTTATTTAACCTTTCTCAGTATTAGGTTTCTCAACTGTGAAATGGAATAATACCATCTACCTTTCAAGGTAACTGTACATATTAGAAATCCACAATGCCAGACACACAGTAAATGTGAAAGATACCCTTGTGATCTTCAGAGCAAGTGTTCCAGGTAACCTCAAGGAAAAGAAAAATTATATCCTCATTATCAGCTAAAGGAGTCCCTGGGAGGGGCAAACATTAAGCACTCAACTAGAAACACAAAGGTTGGTAGTTGGAATCCACTTGGAAGTCAGGGCTGGCAATTAGCTTCCGAAAGGTCAAAGCATTCAAAATTCTATGGAGTTCTACTCCTCACACATGGGGTTGTCATGAATTGGAATTGACTCAATGGCAACTAGCAACAACAACAATAAGCTAGTAAGTTTAGGGCAGTCTTTTAGTGATAAAAGCTAAAGTTCTGAATAAAGTAACTAAATTCTCAAATGTATTCATTTCTAAAGCTTCAGCACATTTAAGCACCTTCAGAAGTGCTCAACTGGCTAGGGACAGAAATCTTGTGTGATCAGCTGTTACTGCCTACTCTTAGACCAAAGCAGGATCTCTGTGGTGCAGTAAATTACTTAATATGGCCCTTCTAGCCATAGTCCTTGTGACTCTCACCAGATGACTGGGAGGGACTATGCAAATGTGAGGTGCTATGGATCACCATGGAGACTGGATAACTTGCTAATAATGTAAATAAGGTACAAGACGTCCTTGTGGGAGTGGGACTATGCAAATACGGCGCATAGAACCCTAATGTGAGGATTGGTCAGTTTTCCATTCCAGTAGGCTTAATTAAAATGAGCCATCCCAGAAGTGGGAAAGAGGGACCTCACTACCATCAAGACAGAGAAGAGTCTGGAGAGGAGCACATCCTTGAACCTGAGATTTCTGGGCTGAGATGGCAGAGATACAGTTGCAGTAGAGTCAACAGACTCAAGAGAACAGCATGAGAAAGAGCGGCAGGGTTGCCAGCCTACAAAGAAAGCAAGCTCAGTGCCTCTGGGCAGGAGGCTTGCTGGCAGACTGGAGTGCACCTAGGTGCCCCTATTGGCAGAGCTAAATGAGCTTTGTAACACTTGCCTGTGCAGGGCAGAGGCCAAGGGCCAAAGAGAGGCATGCCTGTGGACATGGCAGAGGAGAGAGAGACTGTCATCAAAGAATCATATCCTCAACGTTCCTGATCCTGAACTGTAACCTGTTACTTCCCTAATAAACCCCAAAATCATGAGTATTGTCTGTGAGTTCTGTGTAGCCCTTGCAACGAACTATCAAACCCAACAGAGAAGTAGAGAATGTCATGGGAGGGATGGTTGGTTTCAAAACTGGTAAAACGGTTGGAGGGTGGCAGCATGTCTGACTTCCATCTTATGTGAATCAGCTTTGGGCTGTTGCTGTTCATCCTTATCTCTTCCTCATGAAGTTTGAGGAGCTCCGAAGACAGACCCATGCCCCTTCTCCACTGCTGCTTCTCAATTCCCCCACTTTCCATGCTTTCTGTTTCCCCAAAATTCATCCAACTACTACTAAAAAAAAAAATCAAATAAAGCCTTAAATGTTTATAATTCAGGCTGCCACCCAGAAAGAAAAAAAAGGCTACTAATTAAGTTATTTAATTGATATGTGTCCTTTCATTTTTGGTGTATTTCAAAGAAGTATGTAGTTAGTATAGTAGTTATGTGCTGTTGAGTCACACCTGACTCATAGCGACCCCTCCTTGGGCTTCCGAGGTGGTATCACTATGGAAGTTGGTTACCCAACTTTCCTTCTGAGGAGTGGCTAGTGGATTTGAACCGCCAGACTTCTGGTTAGCAGTCAAATGCTTTAGGCACTATGCTACCAGAGCTCCAGAAATATAGACCTAGGTAAAACTTTTAGAGGTTATGCTTACACCAAGTAAGGCCCTCAGATCATACAATTTTTTAATTTTTATTGTGATTTGGGTAAAAGTTTACAGCAAATTCACTTTCCATACAGCAGTTCACAAATACTCTGTCTCACAACCTTGACTACAATTTCCCATAATATAACAGCTCCCTTCTCACTTCCTCCCCATAGTTACCTCTTCCCTATATCCTTCCCTCCCATGCTCTCCTACTCCCCACCACCACCGCAGCTGTCTCCCTTTGAATACATAACCCTTCTATTCTCCCATTATTGATCTCTCCAAGGAGTGTCAGGTCATAGAATTTTAAACAGAAAATATTCCCTCTTATCTTCAACTGTTAGAGTAGTATTTACCAACATCTTCAGCTATTTCCTTCTCTTCCCACTATCCCTCTGGTACCTCTCCACTATCAGAAATTTCTACTCTTCCGACAAGACTCAATTTAAAAGTCACATTTGTGAAGGATTTCTCCTCCTTTGATAAGCAGAGCCAAGAAGTATTTCTCAACATTCCCCTACAGTGTGCCTTGTATTCTCTTAACTCCTTGTTACTATGTCCCTAACCCACTATTCCACTCTCAAATAAAAATTCAATTCCCTATAGGAGTTCTAAGGAGCTCTGGTAGCGTAGGGCCAAAGGCACTTGACTGCTAACCAGAAGGCTGGAGGTTTAAACCCACCAGCCACTCCTCAGAAGGAAGGTTGGGCAAATCTACTTCCATAGTGATACTGCCTCGGAAAACCAAGGAGGGGTCGCTATGAGTTGGGTCCGACTGGACAGCACATAACAACAGCAACACAGGAGTTCTGGTGGTGTAGTGCCTAAGGCATTTGACTGCTAACCGGAAGTCTGGCAGTTCAAACCCAGCAGCCACTCCTCAGAAAGAAGAGTGGACAATCTACTTCTGTAGAGATACCGCCTTGGAACCCCAAGGAGAGGTTGCTATGAGTTGAATCAACTCAACAGCAGTGAGTTTGTTTGTTTGTTTTTAAATGAAACATATGTCATTTGGCTATACCTAGCAGAGATTACCTTAGCCACTTGGTTACTCAATGCATTTACTGAGACTTTGTCACCTGATGCAGTCTTGGTGTAAGAAAGCAGTTCAGTGGAACAGAACAGAGAGTGTAAAAACATACATACACATATTAGATATAGAATGAATCTAGGACATTGCAGATCAATGGGGGAAAGAATGAATTATTCAATAAACAGGCTGGAATAAGTGATTATCTATAAGTAAAAAATAAAATTGGATCTTTACCTTATGTTCTTGTGGCTGTTAGGTGCTATTAAGTCAGTTCTGACTCACAGTGATCCTACATACAACAGAATGAAACCCTGCCGGGTCCTGCAGGGTTTTTTTGTTGCTATGTTTGAGCCCATTGCTACAGTCACTGTGTCAATCCATCTTGTGAAAGGTTCTCCTCTTTTTCACTGATTTACTTTTTCCTTCTCTAGAGACTGGTCCCTCCCGATAACATGTCCAAAGTACGTAAGAAGAAGTCTTATCACCCTTGCTTCCAAGGAGCATTCTGGCTGCACTTCTTCCAAGGCAGATTTGTTCACTTTTCTGGCAGTCCGGGGCATATTTGATATTCTTCATCAACATCATAACTCAAAGACATCAATTCTTCTTTGGTCTTCCTCACTTCTTCTGACCAGCTTTTTACTTCATAATTTCTTCCGTTTGCTTTAGCCACGCTAAGTTTAAAAGCAAGTTTCAGGGTCTTTACTGACATCCATTTTTGTCTTTTCTGTCTTTTTATTTTTCATTGTGGTTTGGGTGAAAATTTACAGAGCAAATTAGTTTTCTATTCAACAATTTATATATATTTTGTTTTGTAACTTTAGTTGCAATTCCCTCAGTGTAATAGCCTTCTTCCCACTTTCTCCCTGGGTTTCTATATCCCTTCTTTCCTTGCCCGTCCTGCCTTCTGAGCTTTGTTTTGGGCAAATTCTATCCTTTCAGTTTTGTTCCTGTCTTTTTAATGACCATTTGCTCTCTTCATGTATGATATTCTTGATGTCATTGCACAGCTCATCTGATCTTTGGTCATTGGTGTTCAATGCAGTGAATCTATTTTTCTATTTATTTATGTATTGAAATGGGACAAATGATTAGCCATTTGTAAAATAAAATAAAATAAGGTAACTATTTCATATCATTTACAAATACAAATACTGGTTTAAAAATCCAAATATTAAAAGCAAAATTGTAAAGCTTTTAGGTGACAGGAGTTTATCTCTATGTCATCATTTCTAAGTAAGATGCAAAAAGACTGATATAATAACCACAAAGAAAATATAAAACTTTTGTATGATAAAAAACACTATAAACAAAGAAAACGGGTGACAGACTGGGAAAAGACATTTGCAACCCATAAAATTTACAAAGGAATAATACACAAAATATGTGGATCACATAAATTATTAAGAATAAGACAATCCACACAAAAATGGGCTAAGAATATGGATAAGAAATTTACCAAAAAGGAAAATTATCAACATAACTAGCAAAAAATGCTCAAATTCACTGGTAATTAAGAAAATGTAAAATTAAACCAACAATGAGATATCATTTTATACCATGTTATTGGTGAAAACTTAAAAAGTTTCACAATACCAATTGTTAGGGAGTACAGAGAAAAACCACCAGAACTCACACTGCTGGTGACTACAGACTGGTATGATTGCTTTGGAAAACAATTTGGCAATATTTAATGAAGTTGGAGGCGCACATATCTTACGACCTCCATACCATTTCTAGGTATCTACCTTTAAAAGATCACAAATAAACTAGTGCAAGGATGTTTACTGTAGCACTATAGTCAGTAAAAGAAATGAAAGTTACCTAACTGTCCCACAGAAGACGAACGGATTCATTCTCATTCAGGAACCAGGTCCAATCTAGAGGGATTCGATCTGGGATGAAAGTTTCTGCCAAGCTCATCCCAGGAAAAAGAGAAAGCTGACCTTTATCCATTAAATCCTCAACTAAATCTCATTCCTCCTAACCTCAGTTTGTCCCTCTGTCCCATTGGTACAAATGATGGCCTTGTCCCTATTTTTGATCAATCCATTCATGTCTTCTTCCCTATACCTGGATACCTGAACAATGGTGGAAGGGGGGAAAAACCCACAAGTGTGCTAAATGCAGCAATTATAAATTTATAATCTTTAATCTCAGCTGTACCCCTGATGCTGCCTAATTCTCCTTCCTTCTAGTGTCCCTAGTCAGCTATCTTAATTTCCATTGGTAGTTTTAAAGCTTCATTACTTAGATCCCAATCCCACACCTTCCTCTTTCCACATTTTCAGAAACCAACCTTGTCTTCTACTTCATCAAGAAAATAGAGGCATCAGGAATGAATTATTTTAATTCCTGATTCTCTTTCCTTATCTGCATTTAAGCCTGTTCTTCTCTCTTATTCTCTCATTTCAGTGGAAGATGTAACCTTCCTCCTGTCCTTCTTGCCTCCTTGGCAACCTTATCCATCATTTATCCTCTCTCTTCTGTACTTCTCAATTGTCCTTTCTACTCTCTTAAAAAACGTTCAAATGCTCCCATCTCAAAATATCTTCAAAGTACAAGAAACTACACTATCATGCTCATGGAGGACATCGAGCTCAATTGGCACAACACAGTATATAAAAACACTGTTCTACATCCTACTCTGGTAAGTAGCAACTGGGGTCTTAAAATCTTACTAGTGACCATCTAAGATACAATTATTGGTCTCTCCTCATCTGGAGCAAAGAAGATTGAAAAAAATCAAAGATGCATGGAAACAATTAGTCTAAAGGCCTAATGACTATGAAAACCTCACCCTATATAACCCTAAAACCAGAAGAACTAGATGGTGCCAGGCTATTGTTGGGCATTAAGTCAGAGTAGGGGGCAGGCCTGAGAGCAGGTCCAAAAGGAGGAGAAAAGGGAGAGATGTGGAATATTTAAGGTTAGTAAGTTAAGCTCTGGTAGCATAGTGCCTAAGGCACTTGACTGCTAACCAGAAGGCTGGCGGTTCAAACCCACCAGCCACTCCTAGGAAGGAAGGTTGGGCAATCCTACTTCCGTAGTGATACTGCCTCGAAAACCCAAGGAGGGGTTGCTATGAGTCGGGCCGACTTGACAGCAAACAACAACAACAAGTTAACACCTGCCACTGACTGCAGCTGCGGTGAGGCCTGGCCAATCAAAATTAAGCAGAATGACCACATGTCCAGGAAACTTGAGATTAAGGGGAAAGTTCCTAACTTAGAGCATGCACTAAAGCCTCATACTCGGACCCAGACCTAGTTCTACATCACTATAATATCATCATAATATAATTAACACCACCTTTTTTTTTTTTTTTTTTTTTGCAATTTTGGTCTTTTGCATACTGGGCAAGCCCAGAAGGGCTTTCAGGGCCCTGGCAATCAACCTATCACTCAAGAGATCCAGCCCCATCCTAAGAAAGCCCTTTAGCTAAGAATGCCTCTTTTAGGAAGTATAAAACCAGTAAGTTAAGACAGCTTAATGTCTTTTCCCATTCCGTGAGAAAGACCCGTTTCCATCCTTCTGGAGATGCCCTTTGCTTTTAATGGCCCTCCCCACTCGCAGGGAGATGTCCATTTCCACTCTGGAAATGTCCCTGCTTTAGGTTCTTCCAACTCACAAGATGCAGCCCACTCTTTTCTTTAAAAATAAACTTTCACTTTAATAAAGCTTGTGTGTGTGTAAGCTTGCTACTTGGGTGCTGCTTCCCTTGCACCAGACCTGAGAATGATTCTCTGAAGCAAAAGCTGCTGCTGTGAGCTGTGTTTGACTCTTCAAAGCAATATGCAGCTTAACCGGAAGTCTCTCCCAGATAACACTTACAAGCACAAGTTCCTGCTGTGGCTGTCTTGGATTCTTCAAGACAGTACGCAGCCGAACCAGAGAGCTCTCCCCAGCTCACAGTACCATTGCCAACTACCCAGAAAGGGATCAAAATCAGAAATCCTAGATAGAGTGGGAGAAAAATGTGGAACAAAATTAAAAAACATAAAAAAGACGAGGATTACCAGTTGGACAGAGACTGGTGAAATGCCTTTGGACCTGGAGTTGGACTCACTCTCTTGGCTAACTTCCAGCCAAGTAACAGACAGACCCACAAGCGGAACACCATCAGGCATATGCACTCCTTAGAACAATCAACCACAGGAGATCAGAAGGGCAGCATTTGCACAGGGAGAAAGCTATTAGAGGCAGGAATGCATAAGTAGGAAGGACACAGGGAAAGGGTGACCACAGGGAAGAAGTGGGAGCTGTTCCATTGTGGGGATTGAAATCAGTGTCACAAAACAAAAACTATTGAATATAAAATGCATCTACTTTGTAAAATTTCACCCCAATCACAGTAAAAAGTTTTTTTTTTAAAAAAAAAAAAAAAAAAAGGGTAAGAAACCAGTAACAGTGGTTGTACAAGAAACTAATTAATAATGCTGGTTGTTGATAGGAATAATAAATGGATGGCTGGTGGACAGGGAAACATTTCACTATAAACCCTTTTACATTTTTTTTTATTCTTAAACCACACAATTATCTATAATTTAAAAATATCCTTGGTCATGAGACTCTCTCTTCAGTCTCTTGTAGAGGATCTTTTTCTTTCCCCCGCCCATAAAGTATTAGTCTTTCCTTAGGGCCTTTGTACTTCATCCTTTTCTTTCTCTTTTTTTTGGAAGGGAATATTTAGGCTTAACAAATTTTGTAAAAATTTGCCAATTCAATGTTTTTTACATGTACAATTTAGTGACATCAGGTACACTAATCATATTGTGCAATCATCATTATTACCATATTTTTCTTCTACAGCTGATCTTTTCTTCACTTTTATAGGAAAGATAGTTCATATTTATAGTTCAGCTATCATATATAAGCTGATGACTCTCAGACCTGTATCTCTAACTCAGATCTTGCTAAATTCTACATAATAAGCATATCAACTACCTATTAGATATCCCACTAGAATCTAATTCTTAACAGATCTAAAATTGAACTTGTCTTTGTTTATCCATCAATTCATTCATTCATTCTGAAAATATTTACTAAACAACCAATAAGTGCCAAACTCTGTGCTCTGCACTGTAGATTCTATAATCAATGAGTTAAAATTCCAACTCTAGAGGTCCTTCCAGCTTAGTATTTAAAGTAACTGGTAGGTTCTCTCATCTGAAATAAGAAAACCGCTCCTTAGACTCTAACCCTACCACAGTCTGCCAAGAGACAGCAAATCTAGGTAAATAATGTCAGTTATAATACACAATAGTTAAGGACTTGGCTGCTAACCAAATGGTTGGCAGTTTGAGCTCACCCAGTGGCTTCACAGAAGAAAGACCCAGCGATCTGCTTCTGTAAAGATTAGTGCCTAGAAAACCCTAGGGGCAGTTCTACTCTGTACATGGGGTCAATGACTTGAAATCTACGCAATGAACCTAACAACAACTGTATATACATGCTTTGTAATAAGGATAAGTATCAGGTTGCTTAGCAAAAAGATTAAGAGGAGCAATTAACTTAGCCTTGGAGGTTAAAGTATGGATTCAAAGGCAATGAGGTTGTAGTCAAATCCTGAAGAGTGATGAAGACATCTCTTGTGCCGTACCTCATTCTGTGGGCCATCTTTTTATTTCATATACTTATGAGACTATGGCAATCAGCTGTGTAACCTGACAGCACTTAGCCTTGTGCACCATTTCTCTCTCATTTTCTGGCCTGGAACTTCTAGCTACCATCATGTGGGGCACTTGTGGGAGCTCACTCAGTTATTCCAGCACCACGTGCAAACTTTTAAGTGTCAAGAATTTATATCCATGGGGCAGCCTTTGATTAATGGGAAAAGGAAATCAGGAACTAAATATTCCCCTTTTCCAAGTCTTGGGCAGACTACTCTGAGACATATTTTACATGGCTCCTTAGAAAGTCTCTAGTAGAACTGAGTCCCAATTGCCCACAGTGGTAACTAAGGCAATAACACACCCTCCTTCCTTATTTCACTCCTTCTAAATTCTACTCTTATTCCTTTTATTGTCCCAAAATAAACTACCTACACACATCCCCTTACCTCAGGCTCTGCTTTTTGGGAGAACCCAGGCTTTCTGGATCACCAGGAATAAGTTATTTAGGTAGGGACTGGAAGATTGCCAGCCACAATGTACAAGTATACAAATTTGTGGTAATGTAGTTACCCATCTTATTATATTACTCCTTGCAAAAACGGCAAGGAGGCCACATGTTCTGACCTCCTCTCATCTCACAAGAGGAAGACAGCATTACCAGCAATAACCCAAGGCCTATTACTGCAAGGCCAAACATGCTGCCTCCCTCCAGCCCTTTCATCAACTGTTCCTCCCAAAGCACCCACCACCTCTCTCCTGGGTTCGATAATTCGCTGCAGTGGCCACACAGAACTCACAGATTACAGGGTTTATTAGGGAAGCACCAGGCTACAACTCAAGTTCAGGAAGAACGCTCAGTCTCTCTCCCAGCCCACCGTCCCTCAGCCAAGAGTCTCTCACAGTCTCTTTTCCAGCAGTGCTGGTCCCTTGGTGTCTCACTCAGCAATGCGTGTCTCTTGCGTCTCTTTCCCAGCAACGTGTGTCTCAGGAGCCTGTGTCTCTTTCAGCAGCACGTCTTCCTCAACCAGCAGTCAGAGTTCTGCCTCCAGGAGGTCTCCTTTAGAGCCCGCAGGGTGGTCAAACTAGCCAATTATAGCATCAGAACTCTAAGCACCTGAGAGAGTGGGCACCTCCCAGACATTGTTTTGTGCCACTCCCAACAGAAATACTCCAGGTGGACACCTTCAGCAATCAGGATCTCCTTAGTTGCTCATAGCAAATCCCACCTTGGAGTTTACGAAGACTTATGGGTAGAAAAGCCACACAAAGTAATTTACTATACCACACTCCTACAAACTTTTTCCCGTTGCTCTTGCTAGAAATCCAAGACTCATGTTTGAATCTCTCTTTATCCTCCCATATCCAATTAATTAGCCACTAAGTAGCATAGTGGCTAAGACATTTGCCTGCTAACCAGACGGCTGGCGGTTCAAACCCACCAGCCACTCCTCGGAAGGAAGGTTGGGCAATCCTACTTCCGTAGTGATACTGCCTCGGAAGCCCAAGGAGGGGTCGCTATGAGTCGGGTTTGACTCGACGGCACATAACAACAACAACAACAAGTTCTCCTATACAGTCTCTAATTTACCACTGTTTTCTGCCACTGCTATGTTTGGTACTTCATCGTTTCTTAATAAGATTGCAGCACTAGCCTCTTTGAGGACATAATAAATCTCCACTTTTCACTTCTCTGTTCAGTTCTGATACCAGCTGCCCATGCAGCACTTCTTCTGACCCTAAACACCTAGAGTTAAGTCAGACCTCACAAGTTAAAGGACACAGTCCTCCAGACCACCAAGTAAGCCTAAGACTTCAGATACCTGTCACAAGTTTGGGATTCCATATGACATCCTCACTTCTGACTTGTTGGGTACAAATTCAGGGTTTCCTTCAATCTGTCAGGATGCCAGCTACAAGCTTGGGCGTTATGAGCTGCTCTCACTTTTGACCTTCTAGCTAGAAATTCAGGGATTCCCTTTACCCTTTCAGGATCCTAGCCGTAAGCTCAGAGGCTCCCAGCCCCTCAATTCTGACCTCCTCACTTCCACTACTCCTTTGGGCTTGATAATTCACTGGAACAACTCACAGAATTCATGAAAAGTACTATATATAGGATTACAGCCTTCTTATAGCAAAAAAAGAATACAAATGAAGATACACATAGGGTGAGGGCTGGAAGGATTCCCAATATGGAGCTCTGGTAGCATAGTGGCTAAGACACTTGCCTGCTAACCAGACGGCTGGCGGTTCAAACCCACCAGCCACTCCTCGGAAGGAAGGCTGGG
>NW_006921957.1:3058447-3060436 GCF_000298275.1 Orycteropus afer afer
ACATGACAAAAATGACAGCAACAAATTCGTATTTGCTGATAATCACATATCTGGCAAGGGACTTATCTCTAAGATTGATGGAAAACTCCAACGCCTCAACACCAAAGGAATTAACGATCCAACTGAAAAATGGGCAGAAGACACCAAGCAGGATATTCAGGTGGTCAGCTAATACATGAAAAGATGCTCACAATCATTGGCCATCAGAGAGAGGTAAATCAAAACAACAATGAGATATATCGTCTCACCCCATCACTGATGGCAAGGTTCAATGAGACAGAAAATAACAAATGCTGGTGAGGATATGGAGAGATTGGGACTCTCATACACTGCTTGTGTGACTGTGAAGTGATACAACCACTACGGAAAGCAATATGGCGACTCCTTAGAAAGTTGGGATTGGAGATACCATTTGACCCAGCAATCCCATTACTAGGTAAATATCCTAGAGAGGTGCGAGCCAGGATAGGAATAGATACACGCACGCTCATGTTCATCACAGCACTATTCACAATAGCAAAAAGATGGAAACAACCTACGTGCCCATCAGCGGAAGAGTGGATGACCAAACTATGGTACATACACATACTGGAATGCTATGCAGCACTAAAGAATAATGCAGAGTTTGCAAAACACCACATAATATGGATGAACTTGGAGGACATCATGCTGAGTGAAATAAGTCAATCACAGAAGGACAAACATAGTATTAATTTGTTGTTGTGGAGGGTCAAGGAAAGGTTTATATGGAGGGAAACTTTCTTTGTTGGTTGCCAGGGGTGGGAGGGGAGGGAAGGGAGCACTGCAAAAAAAAAAAATTTATTGACCCATGTCACTTTAGTTTTGTGTATTTTGCTGTACATAAATTGTATTTCAATAAAATGCATTTAAAAAAGAAAAAAAAATTATGCTAGAAGAATAAAATAAAATATGTATCCATTAATTGAAAGAAAAACAAATAGCAAATATGGTGTCCAGCTGCAACATTCTATAAGCACACATGATGAAAGTTTTCATATATAAATAGGGCTGCATTACATTAAGTAAATGAAAAATATTATGAATTAAAATAGTGAAATACATTTTAAACAAACAAACAAAAAAATCAAATAAAGCTAATGTATTATTCTGGTCTTTCTCTGAGAAAGGCAGAAGCCAAATGGATAACATTATAGTACAATTTGGGGAACTCAATCTGGATGATAAAGATAAATGATAAAGGATAAAGATAAAAGAACAGAAATCTATTAAGTCCAGAATTCTCAAAGGGAATGTTCTTATTTTTCCTAAAATCTTATTGAAAACAGATCAAAAGAATCTCGACACAAGGGAAGGGAAATAAATGTGCTCAAAAGGACATTGCTTTTAAACTATAGTACAACTTGAGGGTATAAATTTCTCCTTCAAAGAGAGATACCTGACATCTTTTACCAACACTGACAAACTGCCTTCTCAGGCTGTCTCAATTACTTCAGCTGTTTATATGCATTTCCAGGGCCCCTCTCACAAGCTTATGTTCTCAACCAGATAGTTCTGAATTCTGGCTTAACTTAAGTTTTACTTCATTCTTAATGGCTATTTGGGAGTCTACTTATGTTCCACAGATCAGCTTTGTTGTCTTCTGCTCTAGGCTGGAATGCAAGTTGATATGAGGTGAGGATTTCAGGAACCATTGGAATGGGGGAAATCAGCAAAGGCAGCAGAGACTTGCTAGTCAAAGGGGGCATGGAGAGAAAAGAAACTGTGCTGAAGGAGCTAATGGGGATTCTGATTTTAGATGTGTAATAAATGATCAAGGTCATGAGACGAGGTGGTAACTTGGGGAGTAAAATGTCTTTTTCACAGCCATGTCACTCTTCTCATTCCTTCTCCAAAATAGTTGCTGCTACTGCTGGGAGCTCTGGTAGCATAGTGCCTAAGGCACTTGACTGCTCACCAGAAGGCTGGCGGTTCAAACCCACCAGCCACTCCTCAGAAGGAAGGTTGGGC
>NW_006921957.1:3060536-3065666 GCF_000298275.1 Orycteropus afer afer
CCTCGGAAGGAAGGCTGGGCAATCCTACTTCCGTAGTGATACTGCCTCGGAAACCCAAGGAGGGGTCGCTATGAGTCGGGTTTGACTCGAAGGCACATAACAACAACAACAACAACAATGTCCCAAAGGGCAAGCTACACTCCCAAATGCATGGATGTCTTTCACCAACCAAGAAGCCAGTGGAGTTTATACCCACAGTTTACCTGTCCAGAAGCTTTAATGAGGCCTCATTACAGTAGTCATGATAGAGGCTTCACTGCATACACACAATTGACAGACTCATACCTTCACCCCCTCAGCTGGTATCAGACCATGTGGTGGCCCTTCCAGCTGATCAAGCACACACTTATTAGCATAAGCACTCAGAATAACAAAAAAATAAATAAAATAATAATAATCAAACTCATTGCCAACTCATAGAGACCCCTCCTTGGATTTCTGAGGCAGTATCACTACAGAAGTAGATTGCCCAATTTTCCTTCCAAGGAGTGGCTGGTGGGTTTGAACCACCAGCCTCTGGTTAGCAGTCAGATGCCTCAGGCACTACACCTCCAGAGCTCCCAATAACAAAAACTCCAAACCCAAACTCATTGCTGTAGTGTCGGATCTGACTCATAGTGACCCCTCCTTGGGTTTCTGAGGTGGTATCACTATGGAAGTAGATTGCCCAACCTTCCTTTGGAAAAGTGGCTGGTGGGTTTGAACCACCAGCCTTCTGGTTAGCAGTCAAATGTCTTAGGCACTGCGCCACCAGAGCTCCTCCAACAACAAAGGTATACCTCAATTACTCAGGAAATTCCAAGGGCAAAAACCAAATTACTTTGGGGTAAAGTTAAATTCTTCACCTCATAGCCTCTTAATGTTTGGTATCTCTGGCTCTCCTCATTCATGCAGTGATAGTTCTAAAATATTAACTTGTTACTAATTCTTCCATTAAACTTTCCTAAGACTCTCCTTATCTGTTCTCATTAAGGAGCAATCTTGGCCCTATCAACTCTTGAAACTAACAAATCAACACTCCCTTTTCATAGTGAAACCCTGTACAAAGGAGAAATTGCTGGGAGTAGAATCCAGATTGAGCAGGGCAGGGACAATAAAATGGAAATAATGGAGAAGAATAAACAAGATCTCAAAGGATGTGAGGTCATATTTTTGATCACTGCAAAAAAAGAAAAGGGGGCTTGTATGGTCAGTAACTGCAACCCCCCAAAATGGTTCTCAGATTCCATCTTGTTTAGCCATGTGTGTAAGAACTACAAGCCATTTCCCTTCGCCCTCCCTGTCATGTATCTCCCTGCTACCCTGTCAGGTATTAATCACCTTCACTAATGTATGAACTCCTTACAATAGTTTTAAGCAATGAATCTTGCTAACTCGCAGCATCTTATCAGAGGACACACAGGTGATGGCCCGGGGCCCCCTCCCAATTGGTACCAGTGCCACTGAGTCTGAAGCCAGTCATGTAGCCCTCTGTTCCCAGTCACATAGCCCCCAACCCCAATTCCTCAAACTGAGGTATAAGCATTCCTGTAAAGTGGGAGGGGGTTCACGGCCATCTTGGATCCACTCCAGCCTGCAGCTGCTGCATGCTGAATTGCTAGCAACATTTGTAAGCCTGCTTTCTTTTATCCTTTAAAATCCTTTCTCTCCAGAGTCTCTTGTTTATGTTCTGAATAAACGTTCATGTCTCTTCCTACGCCTCTGGGAAAGTTTTTCAGGCTGCGGATACCTAACCAGAAGGAAGTTTTAACCTCCTTGGAAAATTCCCACTACAGGGCTTAAGAGCTATGAGGCTAGAAAAGCTATCCTAGCTCACCCTTCCAAGGGGATTTAGAAAAATCAATTTCACATAAACATTAACAATAGAAAAGGGTTGCAGTCACACTGCATACAAATTATTGTGTTAATAATAATAAAGGGTAGAATAACATCTCTACAGACAATAGACATGTCAGAAAGACACTGCCCACAAAATAATGTATAACCTAATATTTCAAAATAACCCCAAATAAGAAATAATAGATATGAGATGACAAAATTCAAGAAAGAATTTGAAAATTTAATAAAGTAATTTCAGAATTAAAAGTGAAACAAGAAATAACACAAGAGTGAATGAAATATAACTCTTAATGCCTTAAAGGAAATGGAATATAAAAAGGAAGAGAATCCTAAAATTAAAGAGGAAATAAAGAATGCAATAAAAAGGATCTGAGACAAAGTAACAGAAAGTAAAAGTAAGCAATAAAGATCAAGAATATGCATAAATATCCCGAAGACTAAAACCAAAGCAATGGAAGAGAATGCCTAAAACTGTAATGCTAGAAAATGTCCCTAAAATAAAAAAAGATTTGAAACTTCAATTAAAAGGACATAGCACATATTTTAAAACTTTAATCTGGAACAATCAAGGGAACATACAGTCTAGTAAAATTACAAGATTTTACAGAAAAATGAAAATTCCTTTGGGTATCCAGACAAAAGAACCAAGTAGTTTATAAGGAAAAGAAAAGCAGATTTTCATTTGGACTTTTTTTCGACAGCAATACTTTATGCCAGAAGGTAATGAAAGAATACATTTAAAATATTCAAGGAAAAAAATGTGAGTCAAAGATTTTATATTCAAATAAATTGGCTCTGAAAAATAAAGGTTCAAAATAGCTTGTTAAGAACATTGATCCTATGAGTCATTCCTAAGGAATTTACTAGAAATAAACTTCAGATAACCAATGATTGGAGAGAAAGGAATTGGGACTGGTGGCAATGATCATCTACAGCTGCTAATGTCACAAAAAATGAGAGACAACCAGATAATTATGTGTCTCCAGATGGAAGAAGACACCACTACCTGTGAAGTAGTCTTGCCCAGAAAATTCAAACATGAATGTAATCAAGCCTCTAGGTCCAGCTATATTTACAGAAAAGAAAATATATTGAGAGAAACACCACAGGGCTGCCAGCAGCAAAAATGCAGGATGAGGGAAACTCTACTGGACAAAAGAAAGAAATAAAGGGAAAAACAACCTATTGAAAGAGACTTGATATAGTATTAGTTCATTATTACAAAAAGTCAAGGAAAGGTTTATATACGGAAAGAAACTTTCTTTGTTAGTTACCAGGGGTGGGAGGGGAAAACTGCAGGGGGGAAAAAAAAAAAAAAAAGCATGATCCATGTCACTTTAGTTTTGTTGTTGTTATATGCCATCAAGTCAGACCTGACTCATAGTGATTCCTCCTTGGGTTTTCAAGGCAGTACCACTACGGAAGTAGATTGCCCAACCTTCTTTCCAAGGAGTGGCTAGTGGGTTTGAACCACCAGCCTTCTGGTTAGCAGTCAAGTGCCTTAGGCACTACATTACCAGAGCTCCTATTATTTCACTGTACATAGATTATATTTCAATAAAATGTATTAAAAAAAAACAAGAAATAGACTTAAGACATTTCAACCAACTGTAATGCATAGTCCTTATTTGTTTCCCAATTTAAATAAATACACCAAATAACATTTTTTCATTATTTTTTTTTGGGGGGGGAATGCTTTGGGTACAAATTTACAAATCAAATTTGATTTACTAAAATTATATTTCTGAGACAACTAGAAACCTTAAAACTGTTGGATATTTCATGATACTGAAGAATTATTATTTTTACTTTTTTTTTTAGGTGTAATAATGCTATTATGGTTTGTTTTGTAAAGTCTTCATCTTAGATATATTCTAAAATATTTACAGATTAAATAATAAGAAATTTGCTTCAAAAAAAGGAGGGAGCACGCTGGGTGGGAATATTGATGAACTAAGATTTGCCGTGGGTTGGTAACTGTTGATGCTACATAACAGAAATAGGGCCATGCTCTATCTACTTTTATACAGGTTGGGAAATTTCAGTAAAAAGTTAAAAAAAATAACTTTGGTCCCAAATTGGTGTTTAGTAAATAGCAACTACTATTATTAGTTGACTATCAATAAGTATTTGCTAAATGAATTAGTTTAGACATAGATAAAACTGAATTGTTCATTAACAATACAAAACATTCTTATGGAGAAAACATGAAATCAAGAACTTTTATATTATCAACATTAATTATCAGACTATAGTTCACTCACCCAGGACCTGGGAGAACAAATGAGCCAATAATCCCTCTTAAATAAATTAGGGAAAGAGGTTTGGGCAGCAAAAATAAAAAGTGACAAGCTAGCAAATCAGCAAAATCATGAGGCAATATAAGGCAAAATGAAATTAAAAATTATGCTAAAAGGACTTCCTGAAGATGGAGGAATAGGCAGACAAGCGACACAGACCCTCTTCAACAAGGAAAAAAAAAACCAATTGACAGAGATACAGAAGATAATCCTGGAGCCCTGAGCTTTGAAAGGAACTATATAGAAGTGGATTAGGCACCAACTAGTGGAAAAACCTGAACGAAAACAGTGAGTACAGAGACGGTCAGCTACTCTGATGAGACCAACAGCCTAAATATTTCCAAGGGGTGTTGGGACCTGAGAATTGACCTAAAGATCAGTCCCGGTCACCAAGGGCTGCAGGGACAACTGCTCTGGTGGCCTATGACTAGGAAGGGAAACAGCAAGGAGAGACACAACCTGAGCTGTGGAATTTCTGCTGTCCGGAGGGCACAGCCATTTTGATTGTTTACATGTGGCAGTCATTTTGGATATTTAATAGTGACTGAGGGTGCAGCCAGTTTAAATGTTTACAAGTGGCAACCATTTTGGATTTTAAAGTGATAGCATTCTCATTCGGATTCCAGGGACCTAAGAACAGGCTCTGTTTGCCAGGGTTGGCAAGGACATACGAGAGGCTGACAACAGGAAAGGAGACAGGTGGTAAGTGTATAAGTGCTATCAACTAGTGAATAGAGGAGCACAGCACAGCACCCTGCCTGTATAGATAACATACAAACAAAACAAAGAAAACGAAAATTGTGGGCAAGTCACTCCAAAATACAATCACCAATTAAATATAAACACAAAAACATCACAATGCCTCGGAGACAACAGAGCATCACAGTCCACACAAAGAAGCAAGATAAAGCAGGAAAAACAAGGGACCAGGATACAGACCCAAAACACATCCCTGAGGAAGATGCAACATTGGAACTCCCTGAGAAGGAAT
>NW_006921957.1:3069166-3086816 GCF_000298275.1 Orycteropus afer afer
TTCAAACCCACCAGCCACTCCTTGGAAGGAAGACTGGGCAATCTACTTCTGTAGTGATACTGCTTCGGAAACCCAAGGTGGGGTGGGTCGCTATGGCACATAATAACAACTCCTTCTCAAGCCTCTAAGAGTTAAATGACCTCTTTTATATGGGACTTCCAAGATCTCTAGCTCCAGGCTAGAGCAAACAGAACAACATTTCTAAGATTCAGAGAATGGGGTGCAAAGAAGAGTTCTACACCTCCATCCTGAATTTTTTTTTTTAATTTTTTATTGTGATTTGAGTTAAAGTTTACAGAGCAAATTAATCTTCCATACAGCAATTCATATACACTTTGTCTCATGACAGTGACTGCAATTTCCTGCAGTGAAACAGCTCTCCTCCCATTTTCTCCCCATCTTTACCTTTTCCCTGTGTCCTTCCCTCCCATGCACTCCTGCCCCTTCCCCTAGCTGTCTCCCTGACATTTACAGCCTTTCTATTCTCCTGTGACTGATTTCTCCATGGATGGTATTTACCTAGTGTAAATGTTCAGCTCATATGCCTGTCTTTTGTTTGTCTGGAAACTACAGGAGTGGGTTCAATTCCAGACCAGAAGGGCAGCTAGGGGCTATGGTCTCAGGGGTTCCACCAAGCTCTATCAGACCAGCAAACCTGGTCCCTTTTTTTTTGTTGTTATGATTTTGAATTTTGTTCCACAATGTTCTCCCACTCTATCTAGGATCTCCTACATAGATTCCCCCTGAGTGGCTGACAGTGGTAGCCAGGCATCATCTAATTAATTGTCCTGGTCTCACAGTCATATAGGCTGAGGTTTTCTTCCTTCTTCTTTGCTCTGGACCATCCTGAATTTTTAGACAGCAGCTAAAATACCCTCTAGGAAGACTACCTAGCTCCATGGTAAACCTTGTGGAAGGCTGAAGTGGAAGGCCAAGGGGCCCCTTACTGAAAATTACAGAACTTTAACAGAGTAACAGGCATGATCAAAACAGACCTTAATCATAGTGACTGACTTGCTATTTTTCCCTCCCTTATGTTTTCATGGACACTGAGTTCTTTAGGTTTGTTATTTTCAATTATACATTCTTAGAGTTGTTATTTTCCATTATTCCTTTAACACAAAACCCTCTCCCACGACTGGTTTTGGCTGAGTTCCATAGTCCATGAAGCTATACGACCCTGGGAAAAGGGACACTGAGTCGGAGTAGCCATGGAAAAAGGAGAACAAAGATATTCCTGGCAGTCCAGAGGATCTTCGACCCGTTCCCATTTCCCTATATAATCATACTTATTTTGCTCAAGGAGACAGGCATTTTAGAGAAGTAATTCTGTCTGTCTCCTTAGGTATCCATACTCAATAAATCTTTTGCTTTCCCACTTCAACCAGTTGTGATCATTGGGTTTACATGACGGGGGGGCGGGGGGGGGGCGGGAAGGACCTTGTTCTTACAAGAACCTGGCATCTGTCCCTATGAAAGAACAGAATTCTCTTCACTAAAACTACTCCACTGCAATCAAGTGGATTTCAAGTCATAGTGACCCTCTAGGGCAGAGCAGAATGCCCCACAGGGTTTCCAAGGCTGTAAATCTTTACGGAAGCAGACTGCTTGATCTTTCTTGCATGGAGCAGCTGGTGGATTTGAACCACTGACCTTTTGAAAAGTTAGCAGCCAGATGACTTAACCACTGCGCCACCAGAGCTCCTTCTCTTCTCATTACCCTCCTAAAATTCTCCCCTAAAGAAACAAGGAGCTACAAGCCAGAAAGCAACACAATCAACAACTGGAAATTCCTACCCCAATCAGAAGTGCCAAAGCCCATTCCTACTTTGGGGAGAAACAGAGCAAAGCACAAAAGAAGGCCAAAAAGTGAATGGAAATGCCTATAAATGAGAGGAAAAAAAGGCCTATAAACATTATACTAGAGGTCCTGGTGAGGGCAATAAGGCAATATAAAGAAATAACAGACTTAAAGATTAAAAAGAAAGAGTAATACTGTTTTTATTTGCAGGCAACATGATGATGCATATACAAAATTATAAAGAATCTACAATTTAACAAGGTCACAGACAAAGATGAATACACAAAATTCAACTGTAAAAACTGTACAATTATAAATTGATTAATTGTAAAATTATTTTAAAAAATCTATACACAAACACTAAACAATTAGAAAACAGAATAAAAAATGACAGCTATAATAACATTAAAAACATTTACATAAGAATAAATTTACCAGATGTTCAAAATATCTATACTGATAGTATAAAACACTACCAAAAGAAATTTTAAAAAACCTAAATAGATATAACATGTTCAAGAACTGGAAGATTCAATATTAAGACTCAATTCTCCCCAAACTGATTTACAGATTCAATTTAATGCCAGTAAAAATCCAAAGCAGCTTTTTTGTAGAAACTGATCAGCTGATTCTAAAATTTATATGGGAAAAAAATAAAATCTGTATGGAAATCCAAGATCTTGGAATAGTAAAAACAATCTTAAGGAAAAATAACAAACTTGGTAGACTTGTACTACCTGATTTCAAGACTTACTATAAAGTTAAATTAATCAAGATAGCGTGGTACTGGAGTAAGACACACAAATCAATGGAACAAAATAGAGAAGCAAATAGATCATGTATCTATAATCAAGGGATTTTCAATTAAGGATCTATGCAATTCAAAGGAGAAAGGAAAGCCTTTTCGACAAATTATGCTGGAACAACAGGATATGCACACAGAAAAAAAGAGAACTTTTATCCCTACTTCATATTGTATATAAAATTAAATCAAGATGGGTCAAATACATAAAAATAAAAGCTAAAATTACATTTCTAGAAGTAAACATAAAAGAATATCTTCACAAGTTTGAGGTAAGTGGAAGATATCTTAGGACACTTACAAAGCACTAACCAGAAAAGAAAAAATCAATAATTTAGATTTAATTAACATTCAAAGCTTCTGATCATCAAAAGATACTACCAAGAAAGTGAAAAGGCAAGCAGAAAACTTAACAGAAAATATTCACAATGTATGTCTGACAAAAGACTTGCATCTATAATATATAAAAATTCCTACATATCAATAATAAAAAGGCAAACAACATTTTTTAAAAATGTCAAATTTAAAAAATGGTCAATTAAAAAAATGGGCAAATGCCTTGAACAGACACTTCATGAAGATACACAAATGACCAGCAAATGAAAAGGTGATCGATCAGTAGATACATACGTTGATGTTGTTAATTGTTGTTGAGTCAATTCTTACTCACAATGACTCCATGTGTGCAGAGCAGAACTGTTCCAAGGGTTTTCAAGTCTGTGACCTTTCTGAAGCAGATCACCAGGCTTTTCTTCTATGGCTTTTGGTTGGGTTCAAACCACGAAGTAGTTGAGCACTTAACTCTCTGTGCCACTCAGGGACTCCCCACTAGCATTTTTTTTAAAAAGTTTTTAATAATGTTTCATATTTTTGTTGGAAGGTTACACAGCAAGACAGGTTCCCATTCAAAAATTTCTACATATATTGCTCAGTGACATTGGCTATATTCTTCACATTGTGTTAACGTTCTAATTATTTCCATTATAGTTTTTCTGTTCCTAGTAACCTAGTCTCATGGCTCTCAAATCTTCTTATTTATATTTTAAAGTAATTGTTGGTCTCAAATAGATGGTTTTTAAAAAGAGTACACTACTAAAAAACCAAGATAACTCCTAAACTAACTGAAAGATTCAGTAAAGTGGCAGGACACAAAATCAACATACAAAAAAATCCTCACTATCAATAAAGAGATCTCTCAAAAGGAAATAAGGAAAACAACACCATTTACAATCACTACCAAAAGATACTTAGGAATAAATCTTACATGGGACACAAAAGAAAACTACAAAACACTACTTCAAGAAATTATAAGAGATCTACATAAATGGAAGAACATACCATGCTCATGGATAGGAATATTGAACACTGTGAAAATTTCAGTACTACCCACAGCAATCTATACATTCAATGCAATTCCGATCCAGAATCCATTAGCATTCTTTAAAGACATGGAAAAAACAATCACTAATTTTACATGGAGAAAGGAAGAGACCTCGGGTAAGCAAAGCACTACTGAAAAAGAAAAGAACACAGTAGGAGGTCTCACACTGCCCAATCTCAAAACCTATACTGCCATGGTAGTCAAAACAGCCTGGTATTGGTACAACTACAAACACATAGACCAGTCGAAGAGAATTGAGAACTCAGAAATAAATCCATCTATCCATGGAGAGCTGGTCTTTGACAAAAGGCCAAAATCCACTAAGTGAGGAAGAGCCAATCTCTTTAACAAATGGTATTGGCAAAACTGTTTATCCATTTGCAGAAAAATTAAACAGATTCCATCCATACCTCACACCACACATGAAAAGGAACTTAAGATGGATCAAAGACATAAATGTAAAACCCAAAACTATAAACTTCATCAAAAATAAAATAGAGGCAAACCTATTTTATGTGGGTGCATACTTTACCCACATTCCCCATCACCATAAACAGTGACAACTATCTAGAGAATAAATTTCCCTCTTCTCCCTTCACCTCCAGTAACCACCAATGAATGCTGGCCTACGTATATATATGCCTAAGCATGGCTAAAATTTTAAAGATTAACAACATCAAGATGTGAAGCAAATCCAACTCTTATAAATTGTTGATGGAAGTGTAAGATGGTACAACTACTTTGGTAGCTCCTAAGAAAGTAAATTCTACAACCTAGAATATTTTTACAAGAAGATTTGCAGAACAATGTTTATAACAGCTTTATTCATAATAGCCTAAAATGAGAAACAACTCAAATGACCCTTAAAACAATGGTTAAGCAAATTATGGTATATTCAATTCCATAGAATACTATTCAGCAATATACCTAAAATAATATGAATGATTCTGAAAAATATTATGTTGAAGAAACTAGACAAAAAATTGTGATTCCATTTTTATGACGTTCATAAACAAGTAAAATTAATACACAGTAATAGGAATCAGAAGAGTGGTTGACTATATGGTAAGGGACGGACTAGAAAGAGATAAGGAGGAACTTTAAAGGTATAGTGCAATGAATTGCTTAATATGGCCCTTCTGGCCATAGTCCTCCATTTTGTGATACATTGTAAATCCCAGCCTCCATGGCTGCTGAGGGTGGGATATATCTTGAGTTCTGCCTTTCTGAAGGGTGTGACTCAAATCACCACCCTCAGTCTCCTTGAGGGTATATATATATATATGAATGTTCTGGCAAAGTTTCCTGTCTTACTCTGGTTCATACATCTGGCTTGTTATCTCATCTCCTGTTCTTGGAACTTGAGATAGCGGCCAATCATCTGACCTGCCAATTTGGGTTCATCAACCGCTACAACCATGAGACTAAGAAGAATACTCTAGACCAATACCTGACCCATGGATTTGGGACTTGCCAGATTCCACCAGTGCGTGAGCCATTTCCTTGGCAGTCTGTGAGTTCTGTGAAATCTTACAGCAAAACACAGAACTCAGACAGGAGGGAGAGTACTAAGGGGAGGAGGAGGTGTTGATGTTAGAGATGATGGAGTGGTACACCAGTTTAGAAAAGTTAGACATTTGAGATATCTTTAATCTCTACCTCATAGGGACCAGCCTTGTGCTGATCCTAATAAAAGAAATTATTCAACTCTGTAAACTTTCACCTAAATCACAATAAAAATTAAAAAAGAAAAGAAATCATTGAAGAACAAGGGTAATAAAAATATTCCAGATTTTGGTAATGGTAATCTGGGATTACATATTTGTCAAAACTCACAGAACTGTATAGTACTTAAATCTGCATTTTACTATATATAAATTATTCCCCAATAAAGGGGAAAAAAGGCTATGTATATATCTACATTAATTTTTTTTGTTCTGTAGTGAATAGGTAGGTTGAAAATATTAATACATCCGTTTGTAATCAACAGAAATGGCAGGAAGACTGTCCTATAATTCAAGTAAGACAGAACATTATCACAAAAACTGAATTTTTCCAAAGGACATCAATTTTAAAACAACTTATGGTAGCTCTTCAATTAAACTGTCTTAATATAATTAGTTCAGACAATAGTGTTTCTCAGCTTATGGGCCACATGCCACTGGGAAGACTATGGAGTTACCTCAAAGGGTTCTCATATCCATATGTCCTTGCTAGATTCTTAATCAAAGATTAAAAGTTCAAATATTATCACATGAAGATTTGTGGAATTTTTTCAGACTTCCTTTGTGCTTCTTTCCAGTTAATGCCCCACCTACAGAGCCAAATGCTGCTCTGATTTCTATCACCATATATTAATTTTTTTATTCATGAACTTCATATAAATGGTTGTTGTTGTTATGTGCCGTTGAGTCGGACCCAACTCATAGCGACCCCTCCTTGGGTTTCCGAGGCAGTATCACTACGGAAGTAGATTGCCCCATTTTCCTTCCGAGGAGTGGCAGGTGGGTTTGAACCTTAGGCACTATGCTACCAGAGCTCCTTCATATAAATGGACTCTTTTGAAATACATCTCTTTTATAAAGACAGGCTGTTACTCAAAAATACGGGAAACCAGTGACTGTGACAACTGAATGTCTAAATCTTTACTATCAAACCAAAGAGTAGCTGAAGAGTATACTGGCAACAAAACATGTGATGTGAGAATACATGTTTTTTTTTTAAATAGTTTTGTAAACTGTGATGGACTAGAAAAACCTAGATGTTAAGGTTTTATCTTCAATAAAAAATAAAAGCAGAAAACAGGTATTTTACCTTAAGTTTTGGATATATGTGGCGCAGAGAATCTGCAGTTCCCTTGTCAGTCTCATCAGGAATACACACAATATCTGCCTTCATTTTCATCTTGAATTCTGCACATAGAGCCTTTTGGACATCTCTGGTTGTAACCACAATGACTTCTATAGCACAAAAGCAAAAAGAAGAAGAAATGAAAAAGACTCTCATTTATTTAGACAATATTTTCATTATTTCAATTAGATTTGGTCTTCTTCTGGACAAGACGACACTGAGAATTCAGAAACTCAATTTGGTTAATGTTCTCAAGAAATTTAACATGGAGAAATTAGACACAGAAATGATTACCCAAGGAAGACTTCATGGAAGGGATGGCCTATGAAGTAGGCCACAAGGAATTGAAGTCCAAGAAAAATTTCTTTAGGACATACTGTATAGAAAATGTTGAAGTTACAAAGATGAAGTAGACACAGTATCTGCTCACAGGGAAATGAGAGTCTACCATACCACTAATTAAAGTATAAAACAAGCCTTGAGAGGTCCTTAAAGAAAAAGTACAGCATAGACGATAAGGCATTTAATGGAGTTTGAAAGATTTCAAAGAGAAGGTGACATGTTCATAGACTGGAAAGACTGTTTTAAGTTGCTCTGGTGGTACAGTGCCTAAGACATTCGACTGCTAACCAGAAGGTTCAAAGCCACCAACTGCTCTGTGCAAAGAAGACAGAGCAATCTACTTCTGTAAAGATTTGGAAAACCAATGGGGATTGTTATGAGTCAAACTGACTCAAAAGCAGTGGGTTTTCTGTTTTGGTTTGTTTTCAAGAAAGGATATTTTAGGTAGAGTAGATAGAATGAAGGGAATATAACTGCAAATATGGGACTATCTATCAACTAGACCAAGAATCTTTGTGTGGAGAGAGTCAAAGCAGGGCTATGTGAACTTCTCTAATTTTGGACAATGTGAACAGAGTGAACATACTCTTAGCTATTAAACGCCATAATTATATGCTTAGGGGGCACTCCTCAAATTCTGAGTGAGACTCAGTGAAAACGAATTTTTCTTGTAGAGGGTATTAAAAATATCACAAAAATCCACCTTAACTGTGAACTAAAAAAAAAAAGAATGGAAGACACATCCATAAGGAGTTACTAATGGACAGCAGGATATTTTAAAGTGTATGTTAAGGTGTATCCCTCAGCTGTGAGAGTAAGCTCTAAAAAGAAAATCTCTTCCAAAACATATCTCTGAACACCATCATCATAAAGACCACTGTAAAGAAATGTTCATGGGTCTGTCTCAGTGAGGCAATTTTCATAGCCAATAAACACTGGACAAGACTGGGCCCTAGGATCTGGCACTATCTCCACCTGGTATCTGATTTGTTATATCTAACTACAGGACACCTCAAACTCGATGTAGTCAAAGTTCAACTCATTAGCATCCTTCAAAACTGTTTCTTGTTGTATATTCCCTTTCCTAGTTAAAAAGAGTTCTGGTAGTACAATGGTTAAGCACTTGGCTGCCAAATAAAGGTCAGCAGTTAGAACCCACCAGTCACTCCGTGGGAGAAAAATGAGGCAGTCTACTTCCATAAACATTTACAACCTTAGAAACCATATGGGGCAGTTCTACTTTGTCCTACTGGGCCACTGTAAGTCAGAATTGACTGGATGGCAGTGGGTAGGAAGCATGTGGATTACTAATTTGCTCTTTTGATACCCTTAGAGGGTTCATCTTGTATCACTGTAACTAGCTCTATAATAGCAGCACTTAGTGCTATCTTCTCAACTTCTTTCACACAGCAGTACTGTACTCATATTCATAATTTAAAGAGACCTGTTGCCAACCAACTTTAAGTCATAGTCTCCTCTTATTCATCTTCTCTCCCTCATAATGCTAACAAATCACAGAGATCAAACATTCCAAAATTTTTACAATAGCATCTCATTGCCATAGCCCACCTTCAAATCCAACACGTTCAAGCAGGTTCAATGGATACCAAATTAAAGGTTTGTTCCCAACTGGAAGAAGAGGTTTGGGAATGCTGGAAGTCAGGTCTGTCATCCTAGATCCCCCTCCAACTGCCATCACTACTGCTTGAAATTCCATCTTTGCAAACTGTAAGCACAGAGAACAACAATTAACAGAAGAAACGATATAACAAAAATCAAAGAACACACAGTATTAATTCAATTCTATTTAATTACTGATGCCCATGTCAAATGCATCACTTCTAACTCTAGTAAATAAAGAATGAAATGCTCCTTAGCTGCAGTACAAACATCCCCTTTCCATTTTCTTCCTCAACGTTGATACACACACCTTCAGCTACAGCCTGGGGGTAGGGGTAGGGTGTATGAAAAAAAAAAAAAAAATTCTAGCCCTTGCCCTTAAGGTGTTCACAATTAAATAGAGAAGACAAACTTGGTAAATTACAACATATTATCATAAGTGGCATGGGAGAGATATATTCAAGATGCAGTAGACATACAGTGAAGGGAATGCTTACGTCTTCCTAGAAAAGATAGGTAAGATTTTACAAGGAGGTAATGTTTGAGCTGACTTGAAGGAAGAAGAGTTTATCAAGTGGACATCTGATATGTGACTTCTTATTCCTTGAAATTTTTTTTGGGGAAAAAAAAAAAAACCTTCAGACTAGAATTAACAGAAGAGACACAAAAATGTTAGGCTCCTGGAAAATATGAAATAATTTAAGATTCCTTCATTAATTCAGCTATTTGCTCCTGGTGGTGCAATGGTTAAGGGCTTGGCTATTAATTAAAAGGTAAGAAGTTTCAACTACTCTGGGGGAGAAAGATTTGGCAACCTGCTCCTGTAAAATTTACAGCCTAGGAAACCCTATGGAGGAGTTCCTACTCTGTTATATAGGGTTGCTGTGGGTAAGAATCAACTCAATGGCATAAAACAACAGTAACAAATGAAAGATAACACTATAAACACAATCTGTTTCTGAACCCAGATTTGCAGAATCAAATTGTTAATTTCTTTTTTCAAAATCAAGGTAACAAATGAACTGCTTGACCTTCTAAAGAATCTCTTTGCAGCAGCTACTGCAGAATAGAGCCACAGTAAAAGACATACATTCTTATTGATTTAAATTATTACTCTTTGACTTACAGCAAACAATGTCTTTTTAAGACAAGTGTGAAATTCGATGTTCAGGAAAAAAAAAAAAAAAACTTATTTAAGACCAAACTGGCAAATAATGCTGAGCCTCTTCCATAATTATGTTCAGTCCTGGACCCTTCATATCAATATCTAAGGTGCAGTGCTCACACCCAGCACACCTAGGCAGAAAGTGAAGGCTCTTGCATGACATCCACAACTTAAGTTATTTAACAAGCCTACTTTAATCTGAGAAGACCAGGGAAAGCATCCTGGATAAACGGGGCCTACACGGAGGTGTCAATAAGGAGTTAGTAGGAGAAAGGGGAGGTGGAAAAAAGGGTAGAGTAACTGGGTAGCATAAATGGTGAAGCAGACAGCTACTAACTGAAAGGCTGATAGTTCAAATGTACCTAGGGTGTGTCAGGAGAAAGGAGAGCAATCTACTTTGGAAAGATTACGACCATATAAAACCCTACATAGTGAGATGGTATCTCATTGCTTTGATTTCCATTTCCAATGGTTAATGATAGCACACATTTCATGTCTTTGTTAGCTGCCTGAAGTGTCTGTTCATGTCCTCTACCTGCTTTTTTAACTAGATTATTTGTATTTTTATTGTAAAGGTGTTGAAGTTGGCTATAAATTTTAGGTATTAGCCCCTTGTTCGGTATGTCATTGACAACATTTTTTTTCCTAGACTGTGGGTTCTCCTTTTACTCTTTTGGTGAAATATTTTGATGCACACAAGTATCTAATCTTTAGGAGGTTCCAGTCATCTATTTTGTCTTCTGGTGTTTTTGAATTTTTAGTTTTGTTACTTATGTTAGTGTATTTATGCTCTGAATTAGGGACCCTAAGTTTATCCCTATTTTTCCTTTGATAGTCTTTATGGTTTTAGGTTTTACATTCAGGTCTTTGGTCCAACTGGAATTCATTTTTGTATGTGATATGAGATGCGGGTCCTGTTTCAGTTTTCTGTGAATAGATATCCAGTTTTGCCAGCACCATTTATTAAAGACATTATCTCTTCCCCATTTAATGAGTTTTGGCCTTTGTCAAAGATCAAAGGTAGATGGATTTACCTCTGGGTTCTAAATTCTGTTCCACTGGTCTATGTGTCTGTTGTACCAGTAACAGGCTGTTTTAACTACAGTGGCTATGTAGTAGGTTTTAAGGTTTGGGAGTGTGGTGTCCTACTTCAGTTGTGCTTTACTTATCTAGGCTCTCTTTCCTTTCCACATAAAGTTGGTGATTAGTTTTTCCATCTCTGTAAAGAAAGATGATCAAAACTGGATCAGGATTGCAACATATCTGTAGATAATTTGGGGGCAGAAGTGACATTTTCATGTTAAGTCTTCCTATCCATGAGTATTGTATATTCTTTCATTTATGTAGTCTCTTGGTTTCTTGCAAAAGTGTTTTGTAGGTTTTTTTGTACACATCTTCTGTGTCTCTGGTTAGATTTATTCTTAAGTATTTCATATTTTGAGTGGTTATTATAAATGGTATTGTTTTCCTGATTTTCTTTTCAGAGTTCTCTTCTTTAGTGTAAGGGAATCCGACTGATTTTTGTACACTGATCTTGTACCCTACCACTTTGCTGAAACTTTCAATTAGTTCCAGTAATTTTCTTACTGAGTCTTTGGAATTTTCTATGTATAAGATCATACCATCTACAAATAGAGATAGTTTTACTTCTTCTTTATCAATTTGGATGCCTTTTAATTCCCTTTCTTACCTAACTGCTCTGGCTAAAACTTTATTATCTCACTCCAACACTATTAACAAAGTTAAAAAAAAAAAAAGAAAAGAAAAGAAATGCTGGTGAGAGTATGGAGAGGCTGGAACCCTCACACACTGTTGATGAAAACCAAATTCACTGTCATTAAGTTACTTCTGACTCACAGTGACCCCCACTGGGTTTCTGAGGTGGTAAATTTTTACGGAAGTAGATTGTTCCATCTTCCTTCTGTGGAGCAGCTGGTGGGTTTGAACCACCAATCTTCTGGTTAGCAGTCAAATGCCTTAGGAACTGCATCATCAGAGTTCCTTTACACTGTTGATAGGGCTGTAAAATGGTGCCACCACTGTGGAAAACAGTATGGTGCTTCTTTAAAAAGCTGGAAATAGAAATACCATATGATGCAGAAACCCCACAATGTAGGTATACAGCCTAGAGAAATAAGAGCCATGACATGAACAGATACATGCACAACCATGTTCATCGCAGCACTACTCAAAATAGCAAAAAGATGGAAACCACCTAAATCCCATAAATAGAGGAATGGATCAACAAACTATGGTACATATACACAATGGAATACTATGCAACATTAAAGAACAATAATGAATCTGCAATCATGGATGAATCATAATGAATAATGAATCATAACATGGATGAACTTAGCAGCCATCATGGTGAGTGAAATTAGTAAATCACAAAAGGACAAATATTGCATGAGACTACTATTGTAAAAAGTCAAGAAAAGAGTTCCACACAGCTAATGGTCTCCTAGCATCGGAAATGAAGAATGCGGAAAAGAAAAAAAAAAAAAAAGGCATTTAGAAGCAATCAGCCCTAGGACACGATGGCCCTTGAGACCAGAAGAACTGGATGGTGCCCAGCTACCAATGCCAACAACTCAGGAAAGGATCAAATCTGGAGATCCTGGATAGAGTGGGAGGGAAAACATGGAACAAAATCCAAAAACTCAATAATGACCAGAATTACTGGTCAGATGAAATCTGGTGAGACTCCCAATACTATGGCCCTGAAATACATTTGACGGCTGGAATAAAACTCACCCCCAGGGGTGGGCTCTCAGCCCAATAGTTAACAAGATGTACATGCAGATCACGCAACCCAGCATGTCACACCCACACACTCAATGGTAATACATCCCTTAGAGCAATAGACCATGGGACACCAAAGGACCAACATTCAAACTGAGGAAATGCAGGTCAAACAGGAATGCATAATTATGAGGGGCACAGGGGGAGGGTTGCAGGGTAGGGAGGGGAGGAGACTGGGTTAGGGTCGGACATGGTGAATGGGGAATGAAACTAAATGTACGCGTGACGTTGAATGTAAAACAAGCTCTTAAAATAAAAACAAAAATAAAAATAAGTATATAATAAACCTTTCTAGTATTAATGGGTTTACTGAAGCAATAGCTTAGATGCTTTCTAAATTCAGATTGGCAAATGATGTAAGGATGCATGTAATCCAGCATGTTAATAATAAATATGAACTAGAAAATAATAATAATAATAAAGAGTTCCACAAAAAAAGAAATAGTCTTTGATGGTTACTAGGGATGGGTGGGGAAGACAGGGTAAACCACTCACTAGAGGACAGACATATATTAACTTGGGTGAAGACCAAAACAAAACCAAACTCACTGTAGGCTCTGACTCATAATGACCCCTCCTTGGGTTTCCAAGGTGGTATCACTACAGAAGTAGATTGGCCCCAACCTTTCTTCTGAGGAGTGACCGGTAGGTTTGAACCGCCAGCCTTCTGGTTAGCAGTCAAATGCCTTAGGCATTACACTACCAGAACTCCCACTTGGGTGAAGGAGAAAGCAAAAATAAATAAATAAATAAAACCCTATGGAGATGAGACTTGTGGCAAGACAGCTGACAAGCTACAGAGACCCTCTTCAACAAAGAAATGAGAAACTAATTGAAACACATACAGAAGATAATCCTAGAACCCTGAGCTTTGAAGAGAAGGATACAGAAGTGGATTAAATACTAACTAGCAGAAGAACCTGAATGAAAACAGTGACTAAGCTAACCAGAAGGCTGGCGGTTCAAACCCACCAGCCATTCCTTGGAAGAAAGGTTGGGCAATCTACTTCCGTAGTGATACTGCCTCGGCAACCCAAGGAGGGGTCACTATGAGTCAGGTCCCACTCAAGGGCAGATAACAACAACAACAACAACAACGAGACAAAAGGAGCCACAGACTGCTTGCTGTTTTTTACAAGTAGCATTCTGATCTCAGCAGGAACCTAAGAATCAGCTCTGCTGACCAAGGACTACATGGACAACTGCACTGGCAGCTGACAACTAGAAAGGAAAGGAAAACAGCAAAGGATACAAAGTGATCAGTGGACTGCCGGCTATCCTGAGGGCACAGCCACTTTGAGTATTTGCAAGCGGTGTGGCCATTGTGAATATTTGCAAGCAACTTTCTGACCATCGCAGGAACCTAAGAATAGCCTCTGCTTGCCAAGGGCCATGGGCATCCACACTGGAGTCTGATGACTAGAAAGGTGTGATATTCTTCTTATTACTCTTATATCCTTCCTTCTTAGTGAACAGAGGTGTGGCCAACCCCCCACCTTCTGGACTGGCAGGAATTCCATCCTAGTCAGTGTGCCCTGACAGAGTCTGGGTGCCCTGTCCCATCCTCAGTTTGTTTAAAAATTATTCTTTTATTCTTCCTCCTCCCTTTTTATTTTTCCTCTTTCCCTGCCCTGATTTTTTTTTTTCTTTTCTCTTCCCTTTATCTGGTTCCTTCTTTTTTCCTTCTTTCAGCTCTTCCAATCCCTTGTTATTCTTTTCGCAGTTTTCTCATTATTATTTTTTTTACTCTTGTTCTTTTCTCTTATTCTCTCCTCCCCAGATATTGTGTATGTGGGGGTGGTTCTCTTTCTTTTGCCTCTTTTTTTTTTTTAAACATATTTTTTTCTAATTTTACTTCTCGTTAATTGCTTTTCCTTTCTTTTTTTTTGCAACTGTTCCTACTTGTTTATGCAGTTTGTTTCTTGTTCTTTTTTTTTTTTTTTTTTAATTTTTTTGGTGGTTTTAAAATTTTTCTTGGTCTAACTCAGTGGGAGAAAGCAACTGTTCCAGCACAACTCAACCATACCTGCACCTCCTGCAGCTCCAACCTCTAAGAGAGAACCACCACTTGCTTCTGCACCAATTGACCAACAATAAAGGGTGGCCAATACCAGCCCAACTCACCCTCAACTGCTCTTCACAAAAAACTAATAGAGATCTGTGTACACATTCTCATTCACTATTACAAACACCAGGAAAGAGGTGGTAAGAGACAAAGTACTGCCAACTAGTGAACAGAAGACCACAGTACCCTGCTCACACAGATGTATCAAAACAAAATCTTGGGAGAATCATACCAACAAACAAACACCAATTAAATATAAATACAATGACATCACAATGCCTTGGAAAAAACTGAGCATCCCAGTCCACACAAAGAAGCAAGATAAAGTAGTACAAATAAGGGACCAGGATACAAACATCCCTGAGGAAGCAGCAGCACAAAATAAAGAATTCAAAAGAATTACCATTTAGGTACCTACAAACAGACTGAGAGACAGATCAAGGAAAACACTGACAAAATTAAGGAAAACAAAGAGAAAACTCTACAACAATTTAGGAAAGCAATGATTTAAAAAAATAATAATAATAAAATAAAAGAAAAATTTGAGATGATAAAAAAAACAACAAATAGAAATCCAGGCAATTAATAGATAACACATTGAATGGGCAAAGGAGGAGAACTGAATCAATAGAAGACAGAATTAATTAGATTAGAAACAAATACCTCAATATTACTTTATTAAGGAGTCAATCAGAAAAAAAGATCAAAACAAAATGAAGAAAGCCTAAGATTCATGTGAGATACCATTAAGAGGAATAACCTATAGGTAATAGGAATTCTAGAATGTGAAGAGACAAAACCACAGAAAAAATTATCAAAGATTTGTCAGAAAATAATTTCTCTAATATGATGAAAGATGAACAGATAACCATTCAGGAAGTTCAGAGAACCCAAAACAGGATAAACGCAACACAATGCGCTGCCATCGAGTAGGATCTGACTCATAGCGACCCCTCCTTGGGTTTCCGAGACAGTATCACTATGGAAATAGATTGCCCAACCTTACTTCCAAGGAGTGGCTGGTGGGTTTGAACTGCCAGTGTTCTGGTAAGCAGTCAAATGCCTTAGGCACTATGCCACCAGAGCTCCCCTAAACAGGACAGACCCTGAAAAAAAAAAAAAAAAACACGAAGACTTATGATAATCAAACTCACCAAAATCAAAGACAAAGAAAGAATCCTGAAAGCAGCACGAGAAAAATGAAGTTACCTGCAAAGGGCAACCAATAACATTAAGCTCTGATTTCTCAACAGAAATCACAAAGGTGAGAAGGCATGCCATACATAAAATCCTGAAAGGAAAAAACTGCCAACCAAGATTATATACTGCAAAAAGGACAAGGAGGCCACATGTTCTGACCTCCTCTAACCCCACAAGAGGAAGGCAGAATCACCATCAATAGCACAAGGCCTATTACTGCAAGGCCAGACATGCTGCCTCCCTCCAGCCCTTTCACCAACCGTTTCTCCCAAAGCACGCACCACCTCTCTCCTGCGTTCGATAATTCACTGCAGTTATCACACAAAGCTCACAGATTATGGGGTTTATTAGGGAAGCACCACAGGCTACAATTCAAGTTCAGGAAAAATGCTCAGTCTCTCTCCCAGCCCACCATCCCTCAGCCAACAGTCTCTCACAGTCTCTTTCCCAGCAGTGCTGGTCCCTCAGTGTCTCAGCAATGCATGTCTCTTGAGTCTCTTTCCCAGCAGTGCGTGTCTCAGGAGCGCGTGTCTCTTTCAGCAGCACGTCTTCCTCAACCAGTAGTCAGAGAGAGTTCTGCCTCTAGGAGGCCTCCTTTTGAGCTTGGCAGAGTGGCCAAACTAGCCAATCATAACATCAGAAGTCTAAGCACCTGAGAGAGAGCCTCCCATAACATTGCATTGTGCCACGCCCAACAGAAATAACCCAGGTAGATAACATTTACAACAGGAGCTCCTCAGTTGCTCATTCCACCACTGAGTTTACAATGACTTATGGGTAGAAAAGCCATACTAAGTAATTTACTACACTGCATATACCCAGGAAAATTGTCCCTCAAATATGATGATGAAATTAGGACATTTCCAGATAAACAAATTAAGGGGATTTGTTAAAACCAGACCAATCTTACAAGAGAAGCTAAAGAGAATCCTTCACAGAGAACCAAGAACAGTAAACAAGTGATGATGAACACACATGATTACATAACCTAGAAACCAACCCAGTTATAGAAATATCCAAAGTAAAATAAGCTTGCCAAGACTGTAAACAGGGGCACAGAGAGATGAATTGGTAAATGAGGACAATTACAAACCAAAGAGAGTAGAATGAATAGTGTAATTATAGAACTTCTAAATGGTGAGGAAGTCAAGACAACTGCAAGGCAGAATGGACTGGTCTAAACTTGGGAAGAAATTAATAAATGACAGGGTAACCTCAAAGAAAAATAATAGACCTTCACATCAAAATAAAAAAGAAGACAGGCACAAATATTTAGCAAACACTAAAACAATAGCAATGAAGGAAATGATAACATGATTCAGAAACAAAATGAGCTTAGCACAGAAAATTATATGGAACAAAGATATCAGCAACACCATGAAAAAACACATAACAAAATGACAACAAATTCATACTAGTTGATAATTACACGAATGTCAATGGATTAAATGCACCACTTAAGAGATGGAGAGTTGCAGAATGAATAAGAAAACATGAACCATAAATATGCTGTCTACAAGAGACACACTTTAGAGACAAAGACAAAAATAGACTACAAATCAAAGGTTGGAAAATGATCAATTAAATGGCAATCAAAAAGAGTACGAGTGGCAGTACTA
>NW_006921957.1:3086996-3098354 GCF_000298275.1 Orycteropus afer afer
CCGAGGCAGTATCACTACGGAAGTAGGATTGCCCAACCTTCCTTCCGAGGAGTGGCTTTAATATACCACTTTCGATGAAAGATAGGAAAACTAGAAAGAAACTCAACAAAGACATAGAACTAAACAATACAATCCACCAACTTGCCTTATAAACATCTACAGAGCACTTCACCCATCAACAGCATAATATACATTCTTTTCTAGCGCACATGGAACATTCTCCAGGATAGACCATATGTTAGGCCGTAAAGCAAGCCTTAATAAACTTTAAAACACTGAAATACTACAAAGCATCTTCTCAGATCACAATGCCATAAAATTAGAAATCAGCAATAGGAAGATCAACAGAAAAAAGAGCAAACACATGGAAAATGAATAACATCCTCCTTAAAATGACTGGGTAATAGAAGAAATAAAAAATGAAATTAATAAATTCCTTGAATCAGGACCAGGTTTGCTGGTCTGATAGAGCCTGATGGAACCACTGAGACTATGGCCCCTAGCTGCCCTTCAGGTCTGGAATTGAACCCACTCCTATGGTTTGCAGCCAAACAAAAGGCAGGCATATGAGCTGAAAATTTACATTAGATAGATACATTCCTTGGAGAGATAAATCGTGGCAGAATAGAAGGGATGTGGATGCACAGGAGACAGCTTGGGGGGGCAGGAGTGCATGGGAGGAAAGGACACAAAGAAGAGGTAACTATGGGGAGGAGTAGGAGGGGAGTTGTTGCATTGTGGGAAATTACAGTCAATGTCATGAGACAAAGTGTATGTGGACTGCTGTATGGAAAATGAATTTGCTCTGTAAACCTTCACCCCAATCACAATAAAAATTAAAAAAAAAAAAAAAAGTCAAGGAAAGGTTTATGTATGAAAAAAAAAAAACTTTCTTTTTTGGTTACCAGGGATGGGAAGGGAGGGGACGGAAAACTGCTAGATAGTTTAGAGAAAAATATTGATTTGGGTGAAGGGAAAGGCAAATATCAAACTGAGTGACCAATACAATAATACTAAATAAAAGGAAGACACAGAGAGGTGCACAAGAGGTACAGACAACAAAGATATACACTTCTACACATATAATACTGCATTATCAGTTATAACAAACATTCGTCTACTGGTAAATAGAAGGCTGTTGTTGTTGTTGTTATGTGCTGTCGAGTCAGGCTCAACCTGTAGTGACCCCTCCTTGGGTTTCCAAGGCAGTTATCACTACAGAAGTAGATTGCCCAACCTTCCTTACGAGGAGTGACTGGTAGGTTTGAACTGCCAGCCTTCTGGTTAGTAGTGAAGTGTCTTAGGCACTATGCTACCAGAGCTCCCTTAAATAGAAGGCTAGACAGGCTGAATGATCAGGCATGTCTATGCAAAAGGGAATATACCTATGATCACAGAGAGGGTTGGCAGACGATATTTCTATATGTACATTTGTATGTGCTGTAAGCATGTCCATATACAAAGAACTAACAGGGGACAAAGTTATAACTTTTTAGGCACAGTCAACCACCCTGATGGAGTGAATTGCTGGACCTGGGGGCTCAGGACCGTGGTCACAGTAGACATCAAGCTCAATTGGTACAACATAACTACACAAAACATTGTTCTAGATTCTACTTTGGTGAGTAGTGACTGGGGTCTTAAATGCTTGCAAGTGGCATCGAGATGCAATAATTGGTCTCTCCTCATCTGCAGCAAAGAAGAATGAAAAATCCAAAGATGCATGGAAACAATTAGTCCACAGGACTAGCGGACCAAGCAAATTTCAGCCTATATGACCATGAGACCAAAAGAACTAGATGGTGCCTGGCTATCACTGTCAACCTCTCAGAAAGGGATCAGTGCAGGAGATCCTGGATAGAGTGGGAGAACAACGGGGAGACTCTGGTGAGACCCATGAGACTATAGCCTCTGTTACCCTTCAAGCCTGGAACTGAACTCACTCCCATGGCTTCCAGGCAAAAAAAGGCTTTATTGCACATACAGGCAAATAGGGTGAATATTTACACCAGGTAGATATATACCTTAGAACAATCAATCATGGGAGAATAGTAGGGCAGTATTTGCACAGAAAGATATCTTAGGGCAGGAATGCATAGGAAAGAAGGACAAACAGAAGAAGCAACTATAGGGAGGAAGTGGAAAGAGAGCTGTTACATTGTAGGGAATTGCAATCAATGTCATTAAACAAAATATATATGGACTGCTCTATGGAAAATGAAGTTGCTCTGTAAACTTTCACTCAAATCACAATAAATTTTTTTTTTTAAATGATTATTAGTGGTTACCAGGGGTAGGAGGGGGAAAGGGCAAGTTTTTATTTGTGGGGCACTGAGTTTATGCTAATGGTGGTGGAATATTTTGGAAAAGGATAGCAATAATGGTGGCACAACATGAAAAATGCCATCAATGTCCCTGAGCTATAAATGTAGAAGTTTTATGTTGGTGAATGTCTTAGAGTACATGTTTGTTTTTGGCAGAAAAACCCAACCCTATGGAGCTTAGTTCTACTCTGAAACGCATGGGGTTGCAACCAGCATCAACTAGATGGTAATTGGTTTAAGCAAAGAAAACAACATACACAAAGGTCTCAAACCAAACGAAACTCACTGCCATAAGTAAATTCGGACTCATAGTGACTCCCATTGGATTTCCAAAGCTATAAATCTACAGAAGCAGACTGCCCCATCTTTCTTCCACTCAGTGGTTGGTGGGTTCAAACTACTGACCTTTTGGTTAGCAGACAAATGCCCTATACCCTATACCACCAGAACCCATTATACAAAGGTCTAGAGGTATAATAATTTCAATTTAAGGAAGCATTGCCTCAGATTAGAATTTAACTTCAATTTGACCTATACAATTTCCAGACCTTATCTTATTAAGAGCACTACACTCTTAAGAGTCAGAAGACTGAGTGTGGATTCTGGTTCTACCACTTATAGGTGGGTGTGACCTGGGGCACCTGACAGTTAAAACTCTCAGTATCCTTAGTTTCTTATCTATAAAATAAGGAACTCCTCCCTCAAATAAAAACATTACTCAGAAGCCCAATTTGTTCAATATATAAAATCAGAGTGCTCTCTGGTTGCAAGTTAAGGTGGATTTGTGGGAAAATGCCAACCAAAGAATCTGTTCAATTGGTCTCCCATATTCCAGGACACAACAGAGGTCCCTTCTTAAACTTTAGGACTCTATAGAGTAGAGTTTGAAAAACAAGGGGTTTGACTACATTCAACTCTAACATTCTACAGGTCTATGAGGTTAGTGCTCCAAGTCACATCTCAACAGGCCACCTCATCAGGAGCTTTCCACACAGTCCAGACCCAGATACATCACATTTCACAGCTCACTTCCATAAGTATTTACAGCACCACACTAAGCACCAGGAGCTCTGGTGGCGTAGTGGGGAAGACATTGCTAACCCCAGAGTCGGTAGTTAAAACCCACCAGCTGGTCTGTGGGAGGAAGATGAGGCAATCTCCTGTAAAATGTACAGCCTTGGGAAACTTAATGGGGGTCACTTTGAATTGGAATCAACTCCGTGGCAGTGTTTTTTTTTTTGGGGGGGGGGTGTTACATTAAGAACTGGGCTTCCAAACAGTATTAATGCTCACAGCATCAGCAAGTATTATATGCCTCAAGAATATTCTGGGAAGCACCCAAGCACTACAGCATTAACATTGGCCCTACATTACAAGTGAGAAGATCAGGTGGGGGTCAGCAAACAGGAACATACCCTACAAGGACAGATTTAGCTGAAGATAGTCTTACATATGCACTTGCACTACAAAATTAGCTACACAGATTACAGAAGCAACAAAGACAGAATTGGAGTAACCTCCAAGAGACAAACACATAGAGAGAGAGAATCACTGGGCCTGCCAACTCGAGACCAAAGCCTCAGGGGACACCAAGCTCAATTGGAAAACACAGCACAAAAAAATCTTGTTCCGTAACCTACTTCGATGAGCAGCACTGGTGTCTTAAAAGCTTTCAAATGGCCATCTAAGATGCAACTCTTGGTCTCCTCTCATCTGAAGCAAAGAAGAGTGAAGAAAATCAAAAGCATCTGGAAACCATTAGTCCAAGGATATGATGGACCCCAAGACCAGAAGAACTAGATGGTGCCCAGCTACCAATGCCAACCACTCAGAAAGAGATCAAAACTGGAGATCCAGGATAAAGTGGGAGGAAAAATGTGGAACAAAATTCAAAAACACAAAAATGACCAGAATTACTCTCAGCTAGAGTCTGGTGGAACTCCCAAGACTATGGCCCCGGGTTACCCTTCAGACCTAGAATTTGACTTACTCCCATGGACTGGCTCTCAGCCCAACAGCAGAAAGACCTACATGCAGAACACCTATCCCAGAGCGATGTACCCACCTACTCTAGGGAGATCCATGCCTTCGAGCAATTGGCCATGGGGCACCAGAGGGGCAGCATTCACATAAAAGGAAAGCTGGACAGACAGAAGTGCACAGTTAAGAAAGGCCCAGGGAGAGGGTCGTCACAGGAACAGGAGGGGAGGTGAGTTTGTTATGGGTGGGGATGGTAATCGGGGCGTGAAATCAAATGTACACAAACTGTTGAATGTAAAACAAATTTTGTTCTGTAAATGTGCACCCAAAGCACAATAAAATTTAAAAAAAAAAAAAAAAAGGCCCTATATTTATAGACTCCTGTAGTCCCGACCAAAGTGTGATTTTTAACTTCACCATGCTGAACACTCAGCACGTTCTTATAGCTGTATTCTTTTCCTTTCTTAGAACATCTTTTTCCTTCCTTCTCTTTCTCCCTTTAACTCCTCATTGGCAACTCAGTGTGGGCATCATTTCTCTAAGATGCCTTTCCTGATCTTCCCAAACTAAACCACTCTGGTTTACAGAGCACTCTCCACTCCCCTCATGACATTTCATTCATTCAGTAAACATTTATTCAGTACTACCATGTATCAAGAATTTTGCTACATGCCAGAGTTTATAAAGATGAGTAAGACATCCTTGATCTGAAGGAACAGTGGTAAAGAGCAAATATGTAAATAAGAGATAGAAATAGTGTTACTGTGGGAGCACAAAGGAAGAAATGATCAGTTCTATCTGGAGTGGCAGGGAAAGTGCTGAATTTTAGAATATGAGGAAATAATGAATAACTAAACAAGAATGCTGCTATTGTTGTTAGGTTCCATTGAGTCAGTTCTGACTCACAGTGACACAATGCACAACAGAACCAAACACTATCCAGTCCATGCTATCCCCACAACTGTTGCTATATTTGAGCCCACTGTTGCAGCCAAGTATGATGTCCTTCTCCAGGAATCAGTCCCTCCTGATAACAGGACCAAAGTATGTGAGACAAAGACTTGCCATCCTCACTCCTAAGGAGGTACTTCTTAGTACTCAGTACTTCCTTGGCTGTACTTCTTCTAAGACAGATTTGTTCATTCTTCTGGCAGTCCAGAGTATATTCAGTACTTTTTGGCAACATCATCATTCCAATGCATCAATTCCTTTTCAGTCTTCCTTAGTCATTGTCCAGCTTTTGTGTGCATATGAGGTGACTGAAAATACCATGGCTTGGGTGAGGTGCACCTTAGTCTTCAAAGTGACATCTTTGCTCTTCAATACTTTAAAGAAGTCTTTCGCAGCAGATTTGCTCAATGCAATATGTCGTTCGATTTCTTGACTGCTGCCTCCAGGGGCATTCATTGTGGATCCAAGTAAAATGAAATCCTTGACAACTTCAGTATTTCTCCCTTTATCATGATGTTACTTATTGGTCCAGTTGTGAGGATTTTTGTTTTCTCTATTTTGAGGTGTAATTCATATTGAAGGCTGTAGTCTTTGATCTTTATCAGTCAGTGCTTCAAGTCCTCTTCATTTTCACCAAACACGGCTGTGTCATCTGCACATCATAGGTTGTTAGTGAGTTTTCCTTCAATCTTGAGGCTGTGTTCTTCATATAGTCCAGATTCTGGGATTATTTGCTCAGCATACAGTTTGAATAAATATGATGAAAGGTTACAACCCTGGCGTACACCTTTTTGGATTTTAAACCAAATTAGGAATGTTGGAGTATGGAAAAAGGGCAGGACAAGCAGAGGTTGAAATAGGAACATAGGGACAGAGTCATGAAATACCCTGGCAAGTTGAGGAACAAGAAGTACAATAGCTATGATTAGGGCAAAAAAGAGGGAAGGGTGGGGCAAGTGAGGAGGTGGGCAGTACAGCCTAGTGGTTAGGTGTACAGAGCAAGAGTGCCTGGGCTTGAATTCCAGCTCTGTTATTGATCAGCTGTGTAAACTAGGGCAAGTCACATAATTTTTCTACGCCTCAGTTTTCCTAATTTATAAGATGAGAATAATTATAGTTTTTACTTAAAAGTTGTGAAGATTACATGAGTTAACTGATGTAAAGAACACAAAATAATGTCCGCTACATGGCAAGCACTATGAAAATGTTTGATATTATTAGACAGAAAGTAGATCACAGAAGGCCATTTGTACCAATTGAACCATGTTGTTTCATAATGCTTGCTTCCTAGGATGCCCTTCTCCTGTGCCTAGTAATCACCTATTAAACTTTTAAGACTCACTCAAGAGTCACTTTGCCTATAATGCCATTCCTAACCCTTCCCACACTTCTGGTACAAGTGACTCCTTTCCTCTGGGTGCTTCCACTCTACCATGTACACACCATCTCAGCCCTTAAAGGCTTTATTGCACATACATGTTTAAATGTTTCTTTCTTGTGAGTTTCTTGAAGGTGAGGAATGTGTGTCAGCTACCACTGTGTTGCCAGTAACTAATACAATGTTTGGCACATGCTAAACACTGAATCAATGTTTGTGGAATGAGGATCTGTGACCTTCACAACAACCCTATGTAAGAGCCAAGCTCAAATAGGTGCAGAAGGGGCATTACAAGCCAAGTTCGCAGGGCCTGAGGTTCCTACTCTCAATGAAGTTACATTCTCTGCTTGGTAATTGTGAACACAAGTAACCGTGATACCATGCAGACTGTGTCAAATGCCTGAATGTCACTGACACGACTCTGGAATGATGGGAATCAAGGCAATGAATCTTGCTAGCCTCCCAAGCTCTATAGAGTATCCTTGGTATCTCAGACATGCGTCTATCATAGCACTCACATCCTTCTCCTATTTTAAATAAATAAAACATTTTCATCAGTTGTACTCCCCTTTGCAGTTCACTGCCTTGTACCTAAACAACTAAAACAATCCATGTGTTACTGAGTAGACCCGCCCAAGAGTTTGGTTGAATAAATGAATAAAGGCTGAAGTGGAAAGTCGGGTACTCTAACGGCGTCTAGTCCCAAGTATGGTGCTCAGTCGCTGTGACTTCAAGCAGATCCTCCCATTCCCAAATTCAGCATCTTTATCTGTTGCACGATGTGGCAGGCTCGGATACTCTCCAAACTCTCTTCTACTTCGGGCACTTGGCCCTATGGCCGGGTCCGGCCGAAACTCGAGCTCGCAAGGAGCTCGGCTTCGCAGTCTATGGGGCTCTGCATCGCCAACCAACCCCCCTCCGGCCCAGCTCGAGGAATCTTCCTCCCTTAGGGGAACCTGGGCTGGGCGGCCCCGCTGCACTGCTCACCCCCGCCTGGCAGCCCAGAAGCTGCAGTTTTACCTCAGCTCCAGGCGCGCGGCAACCGCTCCAGCGCTCCCCACGTTCCCCACGCTGCCTCTGACTGACAACCCAATGGCGCCGGCGCGCGATGGCCGAAAGGATCGATGGGACGGACTGAGCAGTCCCTCGGAGAAGGGACGATCGCCGAGCGATGGATGACACCAGGCAAGGGTGAGGACCTAGGAAGGGCGGAGAAAGGAGGGACCGGGAAGGAGGGGGCGGGGCTTCCGAGGCTTTGTGCCTCATTGGTTATGGAACTACGGTTTTCTCCTCAAGTTCGTTCATTCACAAAGCACCAACGTCCACTGAGTGTCCCGGGCTACAATAGAATGCCAAAACCCAGAAGGAACAAGTTGCAATCTCTTCTCTCAGGGAGTTCCCATTCTAGGACTTGGCCCCGACTACCACTGTCTAAAAAGAAAGCTCACTGCAGTTGTTGGCTAGCCAGTGAAGAAATCACCCAATGACCTTATAGGCCAGGGCTTCCTAATGCTTGACGCCTAAAGCATCCAACTGTAGCCATCAAAGGAGGAGGGGTTGGGGATTGATGAAAGCCTCACTAAAAAGGTGACATTAAACAATGGCTTGGAGAGAGTCAGATGGGTGTCTTGGGGAAGAGTGTCCCAAGTAAAAGAAAGAGCCAGTCAGTGCAAAGGCCCTGAATTGAGATTACATGTCCAAAGAACAGCAAGGAGGCTGGCTAGTGTGGCTGAAGTGAACTAAGGCAAAGGAAGAATGAATAGTGGCAGAGGAGGTACCAGAAGCAAGGATGGTGGAGATGATGGAGAGTTCAGATCCTGTGGAGCTTATAGGCCGTTATAATGATTTTGAATTTTGCTATGAATGAGATAGGAAGCTATAAAGGATTGTTGAGCAGAGGAGGGGCATGATATGACAGGTTTTTAAAGAATTGCTGTGGTTGCTGTGTTGAGAATAGAGTTTTCTATGGATGTAAGGAGACCACTTAGGAGGCTGCAACTATATGAGAGACCCCAGATATTTGAGTCTAGACAACCTCCAACTGTGAAATAATAATGATAAAATTACTGTTTTAAGCACTAAGTTTTGGTATGGTTTGTAATACTGCAGTATACTGAACAATGGTCATTGTCTTTGTGATAGTTGGAACTGTGTGTCAACTTGGCAGGACCACAATTCCGTGTGGTTTAAGCAATTGTGCTGTGGGTTGTTCCAATGATGGGATCAGATGTATATGTTTTGAGCAGCCAATCCATTGAAAGGGAGTTTCCCTACAGGTGTGACCTGCTTCGAGTGTATTTATGGACATCCTGGGGAAAAAGACACTCTTCTGTGGATCAGGATTCTGCCTACAACTGTCCATGAGCGAACAATCCACCATTCGGCCTAGAGATCTTGGATTCGTAATTCATTGGAGTCAACAGCCAGTATACTGCCTGCCAACCTTGAACTCGTCAGCCCCTGCAGGAGCAGGAGTCGGGAAAAGCTTCCAGCTTGACGTTTGATCCAAGAACTTGGGACTTGCAAGCTTCTATAAGTGTGTGAGCCATTTTCCTAAGATAAATTTCTCTTTCTCTCTCTTTCTTTTTATATGTAAGCTTTATTGGTTTTGTTTCTCTAGAGAACCCAGTCTAACATAGTCTTCTTCTTACACATTCCTGCAATCTCCTAGTCCTTTGAGGCCTCCTCTTGTGGCATTACAGCTTAAATTCTAAAGCACTTGGTGTTGTAGAAGGCTATGGTCTGCAGAGGGAACCCTAACTACATTTGGATTCTTTCTGACCATTAAACCAGCATTATGGCTGTGCATAAATAAGTTCTAGGACACATGTGTTGTTATTAGTTACCGTCAAGTCATCTCTGACTCATGGTGACCCCATGTACAACAGGATGAAACACTGCCTGGCCCTGTGCCAGCCTCACAATTCTTGCTATACCTGAGCCCATAGCTGCAGCCACTGTGTCAATCCATCTTGTTGAGGGCTTTTCCCTTTTTTGCTGACCCTCCTCTTTACCAAGCATGATATCCTCCTCCAGGGAATGGTCCCTTCTGACAACATGACCAAAGTAGGTGAGATGAAGTCTGGCCGTTCTAGCTTCCAAGGAGCATTCCAGCTCTTAGTTCTTCTAGCAGTCCATGGTACTTTCAGTATTCTTTGCCAACACCACAACTCAAAAGCATCAATTCTTCTTTGGTCTTCCTTATTCAATGCCAAGCTCTCATATGCATATGTTGTTGTTTGCCGTCGAGTAGTCCCTGACTCATAGTGACCCCTCCTTGGGTTTCTGAGGCAGTATCACTATGGAAGTAGGATTGCCCAACCTTCCTTCCGAGGAGTGGCTGGTGGGTTTGAACCACCAGCCTTCTGGTGAGCAGTCAAGTGCCCTAGGCACTATGCTACCAGAGCTCCTCATATGCATATGAGGCAATTGAAAACACCATGGCTTGGGTTAGGCACACCTTAGTCTTCAAGGAGACATCACTTGGAAGAGGTCTTTTGTAGCCAATTTGCCCAATGCAATACATCATCTGATGTCTTGATTGCTGCTTCCATTGGTGTTGATTGTAAAACCAATCAATATGAAGTCTTTGACAACTTCAATCTTTCTCCACTTATTGTGATGCTGCTTATTGGTCTAGTTGTGAAGATTTTTGTTTACTTTACATACAGGTGTAATCCATACTGTAGTCTTCAATCTTCATCAGTAAGTGCTTCAAGTCATCCTCACTTTCAGCAAGCAAAGTTGTGTCATCAATGTATCACAGGTTGTTAATGAGTCTTCCTCCAATCCTGATGCCTCATTCTCCTTCATATAGTCTAGCCTCTCAGATTATTTGCTCAGCATACAGAGTGAATAAGTATGGTGAAAGGATATAACCCTGATGCACTCCCTTTCTGATTTTGAACCATGCAGTATCCCCTTGTTCTGTTTGAACGATAGCCTCTGGTCTATGTACAGGTTCCTCATGAGGACAATTAAGTGTTCTGAAATTCCCATTCTTTTCAATGTTATCCATAATTTGTTATGATCCACAAAATCGAATACTTTTGCATAGTCGATAAAACACAAGTAAACATCTTTCTGGTATTCTTTGCTTTCAGCCAACATCCATCTGATATCAGCAATGATATCTCTCGTTCCACATCCTCTTCCACATTCAGCTTGCATCTCTGGAAGTTCTCTGTCAATACACTGTGGGAACCATTTTTGAATTACCATCAGTAAGATTTTACTTGTATGTGATGTTAAGGATACTGTTCAATAATTTTCACATTCTGTGGGATCACCTTTCTTTGAATGGGTACAAATATGGATCACTTCCAGTCAGTTGCCCAGGTAGCTGTCTTCCGAATCCCTTGGCATAGCTGAGTGAGTGCCTCCAGCGTGGCATCCCTTTGTTGAAACATCTCAAAGGGTGTTCTGTCAATTCCTGGAGCCTTGTTCTTCACCAATTCCTTCAGTGCAGCTTTGACTTCTTCCTTCAGTACCATTGGTTCTTGATCATATGGCACCTCTTGAAATGGATGAACATTGACCTGTTCTTTTTGGTACAGAAGCTCTGTATATTCCTTCCATCATCTTTTGATGTTTCCTGCATCATTCAATATATTGCCCATAGAATCTTTCAAAATTGCAATTTGAGGCTTAAATTTTTTCATCAGTTCTTTCAGCTTGAAAAATGCCAAGAGTGTTCTTCCCTTTTGGTTTTCTAACTCCAGGTCT
>NW_006921957.1:3102793-3103820 GCF_000298275.1 Orycteropus afer afer
TTGGCTATTGTAAATAGTGCTGTGATGAACATGGGTGTGCATATGTCTGTTCTTATCCTGGCTCTCACTTCTTTAGGATATATACCTAGTAATGGGTTCGCTGGGTCAAATGTTATTTCTAATTCCAAATTTTTAAGGAATCGCCATACTGATTTCCACAGTGGTTGTATCATTTTACAGTCCCACCAACAGTGTATGAGAGTCCCAATCTCTCTACATCCTCGCCAGCATCTGTTATTTTCTGTCTTATTGAACTTTGCTACTAGTACTGGGGCAAGATGGTATTTCATTGTTGTTTTGATTTACATCTCTCTAATGGCTAATGATCGTGAACATTTCTTCATATGTTTGTTGGATGTCTGGAAATCCTCTTTGGTGAAGTGTCCATTTTTTAAGTGGAATTTTTGTCTTTTTGTTGTTTAGGTGCTGGAGTTTTCTATAAATTCTAGAGGTACATCCCTTGCCAGATAGGTCATTGCCGAATATTTTTTCCCAATCTGTAGGTTCTCTTCTGACTCTTTTGGAGAAGTCTTTGAAAGCACATAAAAATTTAATTTTTAGAAGGTCCCATTCATCTAGTTTATCTTCTGCTATTTGTGCATTTTGGGTTATGCTTGACAGCCTATTTATGCCATATTTGCCATATATGCCCCCTAAATTTGCCCCTAGTTTCCTTGAGGAACTTTATTGTTTTAGATTTCACAATTAAGTGTTTGACCCAACTGTAGTTAGTTTTTGTGTGTGGTGTGAGGTATAGATCTTGTTTCATTTTTCTGCAAATGGATATCCAGTTTTGCCAGCACCATTTATTAAACAAACATTCTCTTCCCTATTTAATAGATTTTGGCCCTTTGTCAAAGATCAGCTGACCATAGATCGATGGATCTATTTCTTGGTTCTCAATTCTATTCCATTGGTCTATTTGTCTGTTGTTGTACCAGTACCAGGCAGTTTTGACTACTGTGGCTGTATAGTAGGTTTTGAGATCCAGCAGTGTGAGACCTCCTACTTTGTTCTTCTTCTTCAA
>NW_006921957.1:3105255-3107170 GCF_000298275.1 Orycteropus afer afer
AAATTGTCTTTTTATTTTCTGTTTCATTGATTTCTGTTTGAATCTTTATTATTTCCTTTATTCTGGTGACTGTAGGCTTTTCTTGCTGTTCCTTTTCTAATTGTTGGAGATGTTGGTTTAAAGTGTTGATTTTAGCTCTTTCCTTTTTTTCGATGTGTGCGTTTATTGGTATAAATTGGCCTCTGATCACTGCTTTTGCTGTGTCCCAAAGATTTTGGATGTTGTGTTTTCATTCTCATTTGATTCAAGGAATTTTTTAATTTCACTTTTTATTTCTTCTCTTTACCCAGTCTTTCTTAAGGAGGTGGTTGTTCAGTTTTCACGTGCATGCTCTTTTTTCATTGTTCTACCTATTGTTGATTTCTAATTTGATAGCATTGTGATCTGAGAAGATGTTTTGCAGTATTTTAATGTTTTTAAATTTATTAAGACTTGCTTTATGGCCTAATATATGGTCTATCATGGAAAATGTTCCATGTGCATTGGAAAATAATGTATATTGTGCTGTTGTTGGGTGAAGTGCTCTGTAGATGTCTATAAGGCCAAGTTGGTGGATTGTAATTGTTTAGCTCCTCTGCATCTTTGTTGAGTTTCTTTCCAATTGTTCTCTTTCATTGAAAGTGGTGTATTAAAGTCTCCCACTATGACTGTGGAGTCATCTATTTGCCTTTTTAACTCTTAAAAAAGTCTGATTTATGAACTTTGGGGCTCTTTTGTTGGGCCCCTAGATATTTATTATTGTTATGTCCTCTTGTTCAAGAGATCCTTTAATCGTTATATAATGTCCTTCCTTGTCTCTTATGGTAGTTTTTGTCTTAAAATCAATTTTATCAGAAATTAATATTGCCACTCCTGATCTTTTATGGCTGCCATTTTCTTGATATATCTTTTTCCAACCTTTGATTTTTAGTCTATTTTTGTCTTTGTCTCTAAGGTGTGTCTCTTGTAGACAGCATATTGATGGGTTTTGTTTTCTTATCCAGTCTGCAGCTCTCCATCTCTAGAGTGGTACATTTAATCCATTAACATTCAGTATAATTATCTGTAAGTATGAATTTGGTGTTGTCATTTTGTCATGTGTTTTTTCATGGTGTTACTGGTCTCTCTGTTCCATATAATTTTCTGTGCTGAGCTCATTATGTTTATGAATCGTGTTATCACTTCCATTGTTGCTATTGTTTTAGTATTTGCTAAATATTTGTGCTTGTCCTCTTTTTTATTGTGATGTGAAGGTTTATCATTTTCCTTTGAGCTTACCCTGTGATTTATAATTTTCTCCACAAGTTTAGATCAATCCATTCTATCTTGTAATTCTCTTGACTTCCTCACCATTCAGAAATTCTGTAACTACACAGTATTTTCCATCTTTTGGTTTGTAGTTGTCCTCATCTGCCAATTGGTGTCTCTCGTTCCCTGTTTACAATCTTGTAAGCTTATTTTACTTTGGCTACATTCATAGCTGCATTGGTTTCTGGGTTATATCATCATGTGTTTTAATGGTCGGTTGTTGTTTACTATTATTGGTTCTTTGTTCAAAGGACTCCCTTTAGTATCTCTTGTAAGGTTGGTCTGGTTTTAACAAATTCCCTTAATTTCTGCTGAATCTGTAAATCTCCTAATTTAACCATCATATTTGAGGGACAATTTTGCTGGGTATATAATTTTTGGTTGGAAATTTTTCTCTTTCAGAGTTTTATATATACCATCCTGTTGCCTTCTTGCTTGCACAGTTTCTGCTGAGAAATCAGAGCTTATTCTTACTGGTTGTCCTTTGTAAGCAACTTTTTGTTTTTCCTGTGCTGCTTTCAGGATTCTTTCTTTGTCTCTGGTTTTGATGAGTTTGATGATGATATGTCTTGGTGATTTTGTTTTGGGGTCTATCCTGTTTGGGGTTCATTGGACTTCCTGAATGGAT
>NW_006921957.1:3107411-3110212 GCF_000298275.1 Orycteropus afer afer
CCAGCCTTCTAGTTAGCAATCAAGTGCCTTAGCCACTATGCTACCAGAGCTCCCATAATCCCAATTACACATACATTATTCCTTTTGATGGTATCCCACATGAACCTTAGGCTTTCTTCATTTTGTTTTGATCTTTTTGTCTGATTAATCCCTTTCCAAAGAAGTATTCAGGTCTTCAGTCTCACTAATTCTGTCTTCCATTGATTCAATTCTACTCCTTTGCCCTTTCAATGTGTTATCTGTTTCTGAAAATTTAGTATTAATCTTTTGGGTTTCTATCTGTAGATTTAGAATCATTTCTAATTTTTCCTTTATTTTGTCCTTGTATTTTTTTTTCCAAAATTGTTCTAGGGTTTTGTCTGTGTTTTCCTTAATTTTGCCAGTGTTTTCTTTGCTCTGTCTCTCAATCCTTTGAAGACATCTAAATATAATTCTTTTGAATTCCTTATCAGGGAGTTCCAATGCTGCTTCTTCCTCAGGGATGTGTTCCAGGTCTGTATCCTGCTCCCTTTGTTCTACCCCTTTGTCTTGCTTCTTTGTGTGGACTTTGATGATCTGTTGTCTCCAAGATATTGTGACGTTGTTGTATTTAGACTCAGTTAACTGTTTGTGAAGAGCAGCTAAGGGTGAGTCAGGCTCTTCTTGGTGGTTGTTTTTCTTGGCCAGTAGGTGGAGAAGAAATTGTTGGCTCTCAATAACTGAAGCTGCAGGAAGTGTGGGTGTAGTTGTGTTGTATGGGCACTGTTGCTGTCTCCCACTCAGTTAGACAAAAATAACAATTGAATAATCATTCAAAAAGTAAATCATGTGGACAAAAAACACACCATGTAACTACACAGGAACAATAACCAAAAAAGGGGAGCAAAAAAACCCACAATATCCAGGGAGAGGGCAATAAGAGAAAAAAGGTAGAGTAGGAGAATAATGAAGAAAAAAATGGGAAAAATGCAAAAAGAAAAACAAGGAATGGGGTTATCCACAAGAAAGAAAAAAATTGGAACCAGGAACAGGGAAGAGAGAAAAAGCTGAAAGCTAGAACCTGGGAAGGGAAGAATAAAGAATAACAATAAAAGGGCAATAATAATAATAATTTTAAAACAGACAAAAACAAACTTAAAAGAAATTAAAAAAAAAAAAATCTGAGCAGGATTGGGCAGAGCACCCAGGCTCCGTCCAAGCACACAGACTGGTATGGAATTCCTGCTGGCCCAAAAGTGGGTGGGAGTGAAGGATGGCCACACCTCCATTCACCAAGAGGGTGTGGGGTATAAGAGTAACAAGGGGAATATCGCACCTTTCCAGTCGCTGGTATCTGGAATGTCCTTGTGGTTCCCGGCAATTGGAGCCTACTCTTAGGTCTCTGGAATCTGAAGGAACGCTGTTGTTTTAAATATCCAAGATGGTTAAACCGTTTGAAAACGTTCAAAATGGCTGCACCCTCCGGACAGGCAAAAGTCCACAGCTGTGCCCACCTTCCTCTTCGCTGCTTCCCCTTTTTTTCACCAGCCACCAACACAGTCCTCCATGCAGCCCCTCACTAGCAGGGCAGATTTTTAGGTTAATTCTTAGGTCCTAACACCACTCAGCAATATCCAAGCTGTCTGTGCCATCAGGATTGCTGCCTGATCGCAGCTCCGTATGTCTCCTTTTTTGGTGTTTTCATGCAAGTTCTTCTACTAGTTGGAGTTTAGTCCACTTCTATACCTTTCCCTTCAAAGTTCAGGGCTCCAGGGATATCTTCTGCATCTGTGTTAATTGGTTCCCTTTTCTTTGTTGAAGAGGGTCTGTGCAATCTTTCTGCCTATTTTGCCATTTTGTTGGAACTCCAGTCTTGGTATATTTTGATACTCACCTTATGCTAAGGCTCAGACTACATGGTCATGAGTCACAGCCTATTTAGCCAAGTAGTCAAGGCCCAGAACCAGTCCTGTAATCCTTTTTTATCTCAATTATGTACATATTCCAACCATGATCTTTTCCCTGCTTCTGTAGTCCCACCTGTAACAGTGGGAAATCTATGATGTTGTGATGATTCCCATTAAAAAAAAAAAAAAAAAATCATATAATTAGCCATGTGGTTGTGCCTCAGTGGACTCCATTCAGCTTTCTCATGATGATGGTTTCCCTCATCCAGGATGATTGTCTTTTTTTGTCCTTGTCCTGTCCAGGGCTTAATAAAAGTATCTCTATTGAACTTGTTTGAGTCTGGGGTCTCTTTTCCCCTATTACATTATATTCATCTCTTAAATCTTGAGAGCTTTGGCTCTTTACCAATTAGAAGGCAGAGTCAAAGTTAGGTAGTACAAATAAAGGAGTCTGACTTCATTCGACAATATTTATTGAGTGCCTAATATGTGCCAAAGGAGCTCTGGTGGCATAGTGCCTAAGGCATTTGACTGCTAACCAGAAGGTTGGCAGTTCAAACCTACCAGCCACTTCACGGAAGGAAGACCAGGCAATCTACTTCCACACAGATTTACCTCCTTGGAAACCCAAAGGGGATCACTATGAGTCAGAATCAACTCAATGGCAGTGAGTTTGGTTTTGGTTAATATGTGCCAATCATGTCTTAGATGCTAGGTGCTGGGGATAGAACAGTAAATGAGAGAAGCAGGATTTCTAATTTTCCCCAGACTTTCAGAAGAAAAGTTCAGCTTAGATCTGCTAATAAAAGACCTGACAATCTTACTCATAAAATCAGCCTATCCCTGCTCTACCTCACCTTCACTTTAGGATGCTGGTGATAGAGTATTGAATAATTGTTCATTTAAATTATCACTCACTGCTGTTGAGTCAGATCC
>NW_006921957.1:3110612-3112677 GCF_000298275.1 Orycteropus afer afer
ATATATATATATATATATATATATATATAAATTGATTGATTGTGACACTCATTGAGTTTCCAAGGCTGTAAATCTTCATAGAAGCAGATTGCCTCATGTTTCTCTAGTGAAGCAGCTGGTGGGTTTGAACTGCTGACCTTCTGGTTAGCAGCCAAATGTCTTACCCACTATGCCACCTTACCCAAACTCACTGCTGTTGAGTCGGATCCTACTCATAGTGACCCTTCCTTAGGTTTCCAAGGTGGTATCACTACGGAAGTAGATTGCCCAATCTTCCTTCCGAGGAGTGGCTGATGGGTTTGAACTGCCAGCCTTCTGATTAGCAGTCAAATGCCTTAGGTACTCTGCTACCAGAGCCCCTTTAATATACTATAGAGTGTATATAGATAAGGAGAAACTATGGATTAACTTATTCTGTTGTAGAGGGCCTTAAACCTGGCTACCCTTTCCTTCCTCAATGATTCTCTCTCTTCTAAGTATTGGCTCAAGCAAGCAGAAGCCTTGAGATTTACAGCATGGTTTTGAGGTGAGAACTAGTTATGAGTTAAAAAGAGTCTTCTGCCTTATGTGCCTGTCATCCATTGTAAATCCTCATGTTTAAACTAGCAAATGTTTTCGGGAAACTAGAGGAACTACTTAAAGAAAGTGGTGAAAGATTGCTTCAGTTTAAACTTACTTTAAATTATTCCTTTAGGACACCAGTTCTCAAAAATTTGGATCTTTGGACTCTTAAAAATTACAGAGTACCCTAAAAAGCTTTTATTTATATGGGTTATAGCTATCAATATTTACCATATTAAAAATTAATAGATTTTTTTAAATAATAATAAACCATTATATACTGACAACATTTTTTTGAAAAAAAAATTTTAAACAAAAAAACTTAGTGAGAAGAGTGGCACTCTTCTACAGTTTTACAAATCTCTTTAATATCTGGCTTAATGAAAAACAGCTGGATTCTCCTATCTGTTGCAATATATTGTTTTGGTTGAACTATATGAAAAAAAATATAATCTCTCACAGTACATAGCTGGAAACGTGAGAAATATTTTAATAGCCTTTTTAGATAATTGTAGGTATACTTCTTTCATACTATACCAAAACTCAAAATTGGTAGTTTGTCAAAGGTTAACTGCAACGTGGAACCTGAAATGATATGGTGGTGGGAAAACTGGGCGGAAGGCCCAGGTCACTGACCACGTCTCTTCTCCTGACCTCTCCTCTCTATAAGTCAATCCATATTATCATCCCTCATGCATTATTCTTAGGAACACAGTAAGCACTTAATACATGCTTATTAAATACAAGCTGTTTCCTATAATGTTTGTTTCCTGTTCAAAATGATTATTTCTCATTTATCCCCCAATATTTGTGTGTGTGCTTGAATTTGTTTGCGTATGGTAGGGGAACAGTTTAAGAAGGGCAAACTCTAAAGTTCCTTCTGAACTGTGGGAGACAAAAGAAACCTTTCAAAAGTTGGGCCTTCGTTCACTAATACTCTTCCCACGGTCTGCTAGATCTCTTTCTATGGGAATTTGTTGGCCATATCACAATATTCATCCACTCCATTTGGCTGTAGACTAGTCAGTGGGGCAGCCAGGGGGTTATAACATTTAGAGTGCTGTTAGAGTGCTGAGTGAAAGGTAAAAATGAAAGGAGAAACTCTACTTTGGCAGTCAACTGTAGGCCTTAAAATATTTGCACTTTATTTTTTTTTACATAAGCTCTGCAGTTGCCTAATAGATTCATGATAAGTTAAAAAGCAAATGACGCTACACTGTTTATCTAAAGAGCTTGGAAAGAACCTTTATTAAATAAGTCTTTAGAATTTCTTTCCAAGCACACACATTTTTCATCATTGGTGATTTTCAAGGTCAGCCTCTGGACTTCCTGACCTAAACTGATGGGTCTATTTAAAATATATATGATTTTATCAATTCAATGATTTCCCCCTCATTGAAAACAGTAACAACTGTTCAGAAAGCTGATTTTCCCTCACATTTAAATGAAAAGTGTGACTTATGGGCCACTTGACTGCTAACCAGAAGGCTGGTGGTTCAAACCC
>NW_006921957.1:3113894-3116340 GCF_000298275.1 Orycteropus afer afer
AAAAAAAAAAAAAAAAAAAGTACCTCCTATCTGCCAAGGACAGTTTTAGGCTCTTGGGATATGTTTTGGTTACCTAGTGCCACTCTGACAAGAGGATACCTCAAATGGGATGGCTTGAACAAACAGGAGTTTATTCTCTTACAGTTTGGGAGGCTTTGAGTCTGTGTTCAAAGTGCCAGGCTCTAGGGGCTAAATGAAAGCCCCTCAACCTTGAGCTTCAGCTCTGCTTCCTGCTCCCAGCCCACTGAAGCTAGAGCTTTTCTTCACTTAGGCAGCTGTTGGCTGCTGAGGCTGACAAACCGAAGGTTGACAAGTAAAAAAGCACAGTCCTGATGTTACCAAACCACATGGCAGGCCATTAATTCAAGCCCATTGAAAGTCCCAAGATTGGCAAAGCATGGCTGGCTGCTGAATGAAGACTCGCCTACATACAGGGTTCAACTGTGCCAAAAAGCTAGAGACCATTTATAAGGCTTTGCCTTATATACAGGAAGTAGACCACATCCGTAAGGCAGCTACTCAGCTGCTCACAGTAGATTCCACCATGGAGTTGATTACCAGTCTCATCATGGGAAATACTACTACATCCAGCTGTCCAGCCACTCAACCAGGGCCAGCCAAGTTGACACACACACAACCTTAACTACCCCAGGATATATTAGTGAACATAATAAAGATCTTGCCCTCATTAAGCTTACATTCTAGCAGAGACAGACAGTATAAATTAGATAGAATGTTGAATAATAAATGAACAGATTTTATAGTATATTAAAAGGTGATAAGTGTTTTGGGAGTAAAAAAAAGTTGAGCAGGCAGGAGTGGCAGGCAGGAGAACACCACATGGACAGCTATAATGTTTTAGAGTTTTATAGAGGGTATCAGAGTCCTTGGGTGGCACAGTTAAGAACTTGGCTACTAACTGACTGAAAATTGGCTATTCAGACTCACCCAGACATGTCTCAGGGATCTGCTTCCAAAAGGTGACAGCCATGAAAACCCTATGGAGCACAGTTCTTTGAAACACATGAGGTTGTTTAACTTAATGGCAACTGGTTTGAGTGTTTTGATTTAGAGGCTATCAAAATTTGGGATTTGTGTCTCACTTAAGTCTTTCACAACTTTCTACCTAGTCATCTTAGAAACAAATACAAAAAAATAAGTGATATCAGTGAAACTGTTGGAGTGAGGTCCTCTGAAATTTCTCTCTTCCGTAAAAGCAATGAAAACACTGTCAAAATGTGTCAACATTAACTGTTTCAGAACTCTGGAAATTAAACAAAGGCTTACAACAATCTGTTGAGCATATTTCCAAGAAAAATAATTGAATCTTGGTAAGAACAGTCAAATTTGTAGCATTTTAACTTACCTTATCCCCTTCCCTCCTTGACCAACTATGTAGAGCTTCGAAAACCAACACCCACCACCATGGTAAAGTCAGCCTAAAAGCTACTGAAGGGAACAGAATGGAATTATAGCTCCTTTAAAGCCCCATTCACAGAGAATTGTCATTATTTGACCCATATTGGGTTCCCAGGAAGACCCGCCTTACAAATATGTGAAAGCAAAGCAACACACTTCTAAATAATCAATAGACCAAAGGAGAAATCACAAAGGAATTAGAAATATTTTGAGATTAAAAAAACCAAAAACATAACATACTAAAACTTATGGGATACAGGGAAAACAGTGTTCAGAAGAAAGAAACTATAGCTATAAATGCCTATATAAAAAAGGAAGAAAAATCTCACAATAACCTAACCTTCCATCTTAAGAAACAAACAAACAAAAAACAAATAAGAGCAAACTAAATCCAAAGCAAGCAGAGGAAGGGAGAAAATAGAAAAAAAAGATCAGCATGGAAATCAATGAAATACAGAAAAGAAGAACAAAAGAGAGAATCAGAAAAACCAAAAGTTAGTTCTTTGAAAAGATCAACAAAATTGTATTACCCAAAGCAATCTATACATTCAATGCAATCCCAATCCAGATCCCATCAATATTCTTGAAGGATATGAAAAAAGCAATCACCAATTTTATATGGAAATGAAAGAGACCTTGGATAAGCAAAGCAGTATTGAAGAAGGACAAAGTAGGAGATCTCACACTCCCAGGTCTCAAAACCTACTATACAGCCACAGTAGTCACAACAGCCTTGTATTGGTCCAACGACAAACACATAGACCAGTGGACTAGAACTGAGAACCCAGAAACAGATCCATCCACCTATGGTCAGCTGATCTTTGACAAAGGACCGAAATCTATTAAATGGGCAAGAGATAGTTTCTTTAACAAATGGTGTTGGCAAAACTGGTTATCCATTTGCAGAAAAATGAAACAAGATCCATACCTCACACCATACATAAAAACTAACTCCAGATGGATCAAAGACTTAAATGTGAAACCTAAAACTATAAAGTTCCTCAAGGAAAAAAACAGTGGAAAATTT